>NC_056743.1:641107481-641154981 GCF_019279795.1 Protopterus annectens
TATGAGTTCCATGATGATGCACTCCATGGTCTTGCAGACAAGGCTCGTCAGGCTGATGAGGCAATAGTTCCCAGGGTCGGTGGTGGCTCCTCCCTTGTGAAGCGGGACAACCGTTGCCATGCGCCACATAGTGGGTACATAGCCTGAGGCGAGGCAGTGGTTGAACATGGTATTTACATGAGGGATTAGTTTGTTTTGGAGTTCATGTAACACGCAGCCTGGGATGCTATCTGGTCCCATGGATGCTGTGTTTTTTGCTTTAGAAAGTGCCGTTTTCACCTGGGTGTCTGTGATTATGGGTGCAGGGCAAAATTCTGGTATAGATATGGGCTCTTTAGGGGGTGAGGGTGGGGAAAAGTTTGCACTGAACCTGTCTGCCAGTATATTGGCGATATCAGTTGGTTCAGTGAATTTTGAACCATTAAGCTGTAGCTCAGAGCAGATCTGAGAGTTGCCAATTAGGCTCCTGACATAGCTAAAAAATGCTTTGTGGTTGTCTTTGGTGTCTGTTGTGATTTTTCTTTCAAAGCTCGCCTCAGAAGATTTTATATGGGATCTTAGCTTTTTGCTGAGGTTGGTCATGGAGCTCCTCCATTCCTGGGTTTTACTCTTTTTTGTAATAATTTCTTCCTTCTATTGTAGAGCTTGTTTATGGCTGGGGTCCACCAGACTGGTTTCCTTTTTTTGGAGGAATGGGTCTTGGTTTTGTTTGGGATAGCATTGTCTATGCACTCATGTAAGTACTTGTAGAGTGCTTTTGTGTAGGCTACAGCAGATTCAACCAAATTTTCATTCTTCATGGGAGTAACGAAGTTTGCCACCTCTGTCTTAAGTAGCATAAAGTTTGCTTTGGAGAAGTTTTTCACTGTGGTTTCCTGGGGGGGGGGGGTATGTTGATATAGAGGGTGATGAGTTTATGGTCTGATCTAACCAAGAAGGAATTTACCTTGGGTATGGAGCACTTGTCCCCCATGTTGATAATGACCAGGTCTAGTATACTGTTGTCCCTTGTGGGGGTGTTGATAAGCTGGTCCAGGGCATTTGAGTTAATATATTTCAGGAAGCGTTGAGCAAAGGTATTAGTACTTGAGTAGTTTTCTCAGTTGATGTTTGGGTAATTGAAATCACCCAGTATTAGGGTGTTTGGTTGGACCCTCATGTTTTCCAATACCTCGAGGAATGAGGAGTGGGGTCTTGGGGGAGGGATGGTGATCTGTAGCAAGCTACAATCTGGATTGCAGTTTTGTCCATTGTCAGTTGCACTTGGATGATCGCTGAAGCATCATACTTTCCAACTAGTCTGGAGGTGTGGTTATCCTTGATGAATATGGATAGGCCTTCTCCCTTAGTGTTTCGATCCGGGTTTTGTGGCTGAAATGTATGCTATGAGTTATAGCCTGGAATTGCTGGGGTGCTCTCTTGAGCCTTGAACCAGGTCTCAGTTACTGCACAAATATCAATGTTCTCATCACTCATGAGCATCACCCTCAGTTTTCTGTCACTGGGGTTTATTACGGTGGTGGGTTTGTCTTTTGAGCCTTGCCTAAAAAAAGGCACTATGAGGGTGGCAAGAGCCTTGGCCAGTATCCTGAATCCCAGGGGTGACAGGTGCAAGCCATCTCTGGTGAAGCATTGTGGCTTGTCGAGCATGTCATCCCAGGCAGACAGATACTGGATCGCCCTTGAATGACACCAGAAACTTAGTCAATTGTTGAAATTTATCATTTTTTTTCCTTGTACCGAGGTATCATTCTTGGTGAAGGTAAGATGCTACTCAGGGCTAGGATCATACCCGCCTTGGTTACATGATCAGAGAGCTCTTCTATGTCTCTTTCATGTAGTCCAGGGAGGTATGTCTCAGGTCATTCACACCAACATGGACAATGACAGAGTCATATTTGTACTTGTTATGGAGTGACCTGAGTGCCTGCGGGATATGGCAGATTCTGGCGCTTGACAAGCAGCTGACAGTAACCTTCTCTTTGTCCAGCCTGGTGAATGGGACATCAGTGTGCCTGACTATGGAGTCTCCTATTACAAGTGTGTTAGGTATGATGTTCTGCCTTATGGGCTGTGATTGTGTGGCACACTGGTTTTGGAGGTTATGTGTTGGTTTCGGTGTGTTTGTGGGTGGAGGTTGCTTGCGTGTTGGTTTCGGTGTGTTTGTGGGTGGAGGTTGCTTGCATGTCTACTTTGGAGATCTCTGTTGTTTCCGCAGATTTTTATTTAGAGCCTGCGAGTATGTCTTTGTGTATCTATGTGTGGGATTTGCAGTTGCAGGTGTGGTGGGTCTATGTGTAGTAAGTGGGGCGTTGCAGGTTGTTACCTTCTCCTCTTGACTGTCTATTCCAGTCGTGGCTGGAGAGAGCTTTGCCTCAAGTTTGGCTGTGTAAGTGCATCTCTCACAGATTTTGGTGTTGTATGGTAGGAGGAGAAGGTTGTCTGTGTACATGAGGCAGTTGTGACACTGAAAAGGAAAGAGTAGATGAGGAAAGCTCAGAAAAAATACAATCAGTAAAAACTATTATTACAGAAGATGTAAAAAGATAAAATGGAATAGGGGAAGGGGATACTGAAGAAAGGTTAAACAATGAAAGTGAAGAGGAAGAGAGGGAGAAATGGAGACAGGAGAAGAAAAATATACTAAGAAATCAGCTGATGGATGACTTAAGAGAATGAACAGGAAATAAGATCTGGAAGTTAAACACTTAGAAAAAAGTAAAAGGATGATATAGAATTGTTAGCATTGCATTTGAATAGCATTAGAAATGATGTAGGAGGTTTGGTAGTGGTGGAATGATGTAAAAAAATGATTTTTTGTTTGCTAGATACCAGTTGTAACAAACAGGAAAAAAGGAAAGCATACAGGTAATATGGGGGGAGGCAAACTGGTTGGTAAGAAATGAAATGTGCTTTGCAGTAGTAATTCTTATAAAATGAATAAATAATAATTCTAGATGTAACAGTAGTACTACCAGGAAGGATAGTGATATGTGCTGCAAGAATGAGACAGGAATATTTAAGATTAATAGTGATTTATATGTATACTAATATGACAGAGTGAAAACAGTTGTTTGAAGAAATAAAAAAAATGTATCAGTAAATATGTTAATAGTGATGGTAGGAGATTTTAACTGTAACCCGAGGAAAGAAAAGTGAGAAATAGCACATGATATCAACATGTTGAGGTGATCAATAAAATGTAGAGATTTAAAAGTAGGACAGAATACAGAAAGGACACATAGAAGGGGAATGTTTAAGACTTAAATTGATTATATAGTTTACTCTAAATGCATGAAAGAAATAAAGGGGGGAAGTATAGCTGGTAGAATGATCAGATCTTAAAGCAGTATGGGCTATAATTTAGGAAAACAGCAAAATAACAGAAGAGGAAAAGGGAGAAAGAGATAAACTGCAGTGTTTAAAACAGAGGGAAAAATAAGAGAGAAGAAGTATTATGGAAAAAGCATATTACAATAAGACCATTTTATAAAAATTGAACTTAGTGGTAGGTAGTGTATCAGTAGAAAGAAGAATAAAAAAGAAATATGATGAAATATAAAGACATTTTACAGAATTATGATAACGAGATAGAGCAAGGAAGTGATAACATAAAGGAAATAGAAAAACGGATCTATGAAAAGAATAGGGAAAAGGTAAAAAGAAAACATGATGCTACATAGGTATTGTTTCTGAAAGAAGGAAGTGGTTTCCCCTAATTTAGGAAAAGAAGTAAAAATGAGAGAAAAAGGGATGGATGCTAGCCTAAATGGCAAAGGAGACATAAAATAAAAACAAGAAGATATTATTTGGGTGATAGACAATTTGGTAGGGTAAATGCATGAAAAAGAGGAAATTGATAACAAGAAGAATGGAACCTGAAAAAAAATCTGAAAACTACATTTTTTATAAAATGATATAACAGAACAATTAGAGAAGGTGATAAAAGAAGGTAAGAATGAGTCAGCACCAACATTGGATGGTACAAGTCATGAGTATTATAAGGAAATGAAAAAGATCAAAGGGAAAGTTTTTTAACATATTAACTAAATGGATGAAGGAAGGTATGAAGGAAGGTATAATGGAAGAAAACATATTTGGTAAACTGATAAAATGTATATGGAAAGAGGATGAGAGAAAATATATAAACAACTGGAGGCCTATAACACTAGGGAATACTGACAATAAAATATTTATAAAAAGACTACAGAAAGGACTGAGGAAGTATTAGATGAGGTAATAGCAGATTGGATCTATGGTATAAAAGGAAGACAGGTGAATGAAATGTCAATTACACTGAAGAAATGGTCAAGGTGACGTTGAAAGAAAACAAAAAAGTAAGACTGATAATGTGACATAGCTAAAACCTTGGATAAAGTGAGCCTTGAACCCAGCTGGTGAATCTGGGAATTTTGAGGCAATGTTACAACTGTCTCATGTACACGGACAACCCTCTCCTCCTCCAAACAGGTTCAAATATATGTGAGAGATGCAACTATTTAGCCAAACTGGAGGCTGAGCTCTCTCATCTCAAAACTGGTGTAACCAGTCAGGAGGAGAAGGTAACCTCACACAACACAATTCCAGTATCACATAGTCCCACCACATCAGCAAACCAAACACATAAATACACAAAAACATACTCGGAGGCTCTAAATAAAAATCTACCTAAGCAACAGAGACCTCCAAAGCAGACATCCAAGCAAACGCTACCTCAAAACAAAACAGGCACAACACATAGCCCACAAAGTCAGTGTGCCAAGCAGCCACAGCCCTTAAGGCTGAATAACACACCTGATACTCTTGTAATAGGTGACGCTATTGTCAGACACACTGACGTCCCGCTCACCAGGCTGAATAAAGAGAAGGTCACGGTGAGCTGCCTGTCGGGTGCTAGGATCCGCCACATAACGCAAGCACTCAGGTCACTCCAAAGCAAATACAAATATGACTCAGTCATTGTACATGCTGGTGTGAATGACCTGAGATGTACCTCCCTGGACTACATGAAAAGAGACATAGAGGAGCTCTCTGATCATGTAGCCCAGGCTGGTATGACCCTGACCTTGAACAGCATCTTACCCTCACCTAGAATGATGCCACAGTACAAAGACAAAATGATCGATTTTAACAATTGGCTAAAATTTTGGTGTCATTCAAAGGGGATCCAGTGTCTGTCAGCCTGGGATGACATGCTCGACAAGCCATGTTGCTTCGCTAGGGACAGCTTGCACCTGTCACCACTGGGCTTTCGGATATTGGCAAAGGCTCTTGCCACCCCCATAATGCCTTTTTTAGGCAAGGCTCAAAAGTCAAACCCACCCCCATAGACAGCACAAGGAACAAGAAACTAAGGGTAATGCTGGTAAACGCCAGAAGTCTTAACCTCAAGATGCACGCACTCGAAGCTCTCCTCAGTATGGAGAACATCGGTATCTGTGCAGTGACAGAAACCTGGTTCAAGGCTCCAGAGAGCACCCCAGCACTACCAGGCTATACCTCATATCATGCTTTTTGGCCCCAAAACCGGGACCGAACCACAAAAGGAGGGGGAGTTTCCATATTTATCAAGGATATCCACACCTCCAGGTTAGTGGCATTGCATGAAGTATCGGAGACCATCCATGTGCAACTAACAGTGGGCAAGACTGCTTTTCAGTTTATAGCATCCTACAGACCACCCTCTTAAAGTCAGGAATCCCACTCGGCTTTCCTGAAAACATTGGAGAACATGAAGATCTCTCCGAACACCATTATATTGGGCGACTTCAACTACCCAAACATTGACTGGGAGCACTACTCAAGCCCCAGCACCTTAGCCCAAAGGTTCCTGAAAATTATAAACTCAAATGCTATGGAACAACTAGTCACCACTCCCACAAGAGGGGACAACATACTAGACCTGATCATTACCAACATGGGGACTCTATGCTCCACACCAAAAGTATATCCCTCATTGGTAAGATCAGACCATAAATTAATTTCACTGGATGTCCACATCCCGACCCACCCCCAGCCCAGAAAACCACAGTGAAAAACTTCTCAAAAGCGAACTTCTCACTTCTCAAAACTGAAGTGGAATCCTTCAAGGCCCCAGGGCCAGTGGAAACTACGGCCCAAACTGCAGAATCCTATATAAACGCATTCTACGGACATCTCCAGGAATGCATGGATCATGCTATCCCAAACAAAACCAAGACCCAATCATCCAAAGGCAGGTGTCCAGTCTGGTGGACCCCTGCCATAAATAAACTGTACAACAGAAGGAGGAAGCTAGTACATGATAGAGCAAAATCCCTAATAGGGAAGGCATCTCTGATCAGTACTAGCAAAAAATTACGATCCCTCATAAAATCCTCCAAGGCCAGCTTCGAGAGAAAAATTGCACAGGACACCAAAGACAATCATAAGGCTTTTTTCAGTTATGTTAGAAACCTGGGATGCAACTCCCAGACTTGTTCTGAGTTGATTCTAAACGGCAAAAAATACACTGAACCCACAGACATCGCCAATATCCTGGCAGACAGGTTCAGTGCAAACATCTCCACCCCTTCCCCCCCAAAAGAGCAAGTATCTATCCCAGAAGAGGGCTGCCTCCCAAACATCTCTGATGCTCAGGTGAAGGCTGCCCTCTCCAAAGCAAAAAACACTGCTTCCATGGGACTAGATGGCGTCCCAGGTTGCGTCCTACATGAACTCCAAGAGGAACTAATCCCTCAAATAAAACAGCTATACAATCTCAGCCTCACTACAGGATATGTGCCCACAGAATGGCGTACAGCAACAGTGGTCCCACTCCACAAAGGTGGAGCCTCTACGGACCCTGGAAACTATCGCCCCATAAGCCTGACTAGCTTAGTCTGCAAGGCTATGGAGAGGATCATCATGGAGCTCATAAACAAAGACATTGGGGACCTACAGACACTAGATTATACCCAGTTCGGCTTTGTCAAGGGCAGATCCTGCCTTTTGAACCTGGTTGACTTCTTTGAAACAGTCACCAAAGCCATAGATGAAGGGAAGATAGTCCACACAGCCTATCTGGACCTTGCAAAGGCATTTGACACAATACCCCACTCGGGCATCATAGATAAGCTATCCAGCTTAAATATAAACCCCTATGTCACAAGATGGGTCGCAAACTGGCTCAAAGACAGAACCCACAGAGTGAGAGTTGCTGGAGCCATGTCAGACTCGAAACCAGTCACAAGTGGCGTCCCACAGGGTTCTGTCCTGGGACCACTCTTGTTCGGTATATACTTTTCCGAGGTACAGGCAAACGTGGGAGGACTATGGCTCACCAAGTTCGCAGACGACTGCAAACTGGGCGCCATAATCATCTCTCCAGCTGACACAAACATCCTTCAAAAAGGTCTCACAGAGACAGATAACTGGTGCCAGTGCCATGGTTTAAAGCTAAATGCCAAAAAATGTATAGTCATACCCTTTGGCAAAAACAATGTGCCCACAAATTACCACATAGGCGGAAACCCATTAAGTACAGAGAAAGTTATTAGGGACCTGGGGACCCAAGTTGATAGCAATCTCTCCTTTGAAAACCACATTGCCAAAGTGGTTAGAAAGACCTTCTACATAGCCCACCTCATCACGAAGGGTTTCACATCTAGATCAAGAGAGGTAATCGTGCCCCTTTATTCATCCCTCATCAGGCCCATCATAGAATACAATGCCCCTTTTGGGATGTACCTTACCCGACACCTGCAGCAATTAGAAAGACCCCAAAAGTATCTCACCAAGAGGATCAAGGGTCTCAAACAGATGCCATATGCTGCTCGGTTTAAAAAACTCCAGCTCTACTCAGCTGCATACCGCCTACATCGAGGCGATCTATGCGTGACATACAAAGCTATGTCAAATCCAGAATTAATGGACATGCTCCACCTCAGTAAATCTAAATCCCTTAGAGCCACACACTCGAGGGACTTGAACCTCAGCACAGAAATAAATAGAACTTGCTGGAGGGACAGGTTCATAACCCAGAGGCTCCCTTCGCTCTGGAATAGAATTCCAGTTCATGTGAGGCAGAGCACCTCACTGAATCTCTTCAAGAAGAATCTCGATAGGTGGATGGGGGATCATAGGTTTGTCCCAGGGATTACTCCCGTGTCACTATTAGACAGAGGCACAGTAAACTAAACCTTAAAAAGGGCACAGTATACTCAAATCAAGGGGTGGCGTAAGCCATACAGAATCGGGCTAGGCTTATAATTGCCTCAGGGCAGATAGCCTAGTATGAACCTATGAACCTATGTGGCAGATTTTAGAGGTATATGGTACAAGAGAAACATTAATATAAGAAAGAAATGTTATGAACATTCATACGTACAAGTTATGATGGATGGATGGGAAAAAAGTATTAAGAGAGGAGTGAAACAGAGATACCCAATGAGTTTATGCTTATTTGTATTAATAATGAATGCGGTAGTACAGACATGTATGTATAAATTGAGGGTAACAAGATGAGACATGGAAGGAAATGTTATATTATCAATATGTATGATATATTCCGATGATTTAGTTCTAATAATAACAAACAAGGGATGAATAAGTGGGGTTCTAATAAGGACTGAAAAGCTGTTAAAAGGCTGATCTGAAGCTAAAGTGTAATGGATTTGGTGAGACAAAAATAAATTAAATATATATTTCACAAGAAAGGAAATAATGATTTTCAGAGCTATGAGACTAGCTAAATCCAACCTACACTACAACTTAATAAGCCGATCCAGTAATGGTCCTACACACATAACTCCATCCACTAAACTTCATTACATAGACAACAGCTTATCTGTTCTTGCCACTAAATTGTGGCAATCTTTGCCACCTGAACTTACTGAAATCAGAAACTAAAACAATTCAGACATCAGTTCAAATAATACCTAACAAAAACATAAATACACATGTCAGAACACAGGCCATGTCACCTAACTCCCATGATTGCACTATTACATAGGTTCATAGGTTCATAGGTTCGTACTAGGCTATCTGCCCTAGGGCATTTATAAGCCTAGCCAGAGTGTGTGTGGCTTTCACCACCCCTTAGGATGAGAATACTATGCCCTTTTAGGGTTTAGTTTACTGTGCCTCTGTCTAGTAGTGACACAGAGATGACCCCCGGGGTAAACCTACGATCTCCCATCCACTCGTCAAGATTTCTCTTGAATAGAGTCAGTGAGGGGCTCTGCCTAACATGGATTGGGATTCTGTTCCAGAGTGTAGGGAGCCTCTGGGTTATGAATCTGTCCCTCCAGCATGTTCTATTTATTTCTGTGTTGAGGTTTAAGTCTCTTGCTCCCGTGGCTCTGATGGATTTGGATTTTCTGAGGTGGAGCATGTCCATTAATTCCGGATTGGACATGGCCTTATACGTCAGGCACAGATCACCTCTGAGTAGGCGGTATGCGACTGAATAGAGCTGGAGTTTTTTCAGTCGGGCAGCATATGACATATGTTTAAGACCCTTTATCCTCTTGGTGAGGAACTTTTGGGGTCTTTCCAACTGCTGCAGGTGACGGGTAAGATACATCCCAAATGGGGCATTGTACTCAATCATTGGCCTGATAAGAGAAGAGTACAGGGGCACAATGACCTCTCTTGATCTAGATGTGAAACCCTTCATGATAAGGTGGGCAATATAGAAGGTCTTCCTAACCACTTTGGCAATGTGAGTGTCAAATGAGAGGTTACTGTCAACCTGGGTCCCAAGGTCCCTGATTACCTCTTCCGTTTAATGGATTACCACCTATGTGGTAATTTGTGGGTACCTTGTTTTTCCCAAAGGGTATGACTATACATTTTTTTGGCATTCAGCTTAAGGCCATGGCTCTGGCACCAATTATCCATTTCTATGAGGCCTCTCTGAAGGATGTTTGTGTCCGCTGGAGTATCAATTATGGCCCAGTTTGCAGTCATCTGCGAACTTTGTCAGCCACAATCCTCCTATGTTTGCCTGTACCTCGAAAAATAAATGCCGAACAAGAGGGGTCCCAGGACTGAGCCCTGTGGGACACCGCTTGTGACTGGCTTAGAGTCTGACATAGCTCCAGCAACTCTGACCCTGTGGGTTCTGTCCTTGAGCCAGTTTGCAACCCATCTTGTGACATATGGGTTTACATTTAAGCTGGTGAGTTTGTCTATGATGCCCGAGTGGGGTATTGTGTCAAAGGCTTTTGCAAGGTCAAGGTAGGCTGTGTGAACTGCCTTACCCTCATCAATGGCCTTAGTGACTGTTTCAAAAAGTCGATCAAGTTCAAAAGGCAGGATCTGCCTTTGACAAAGCCAAATTGGGTAGGATCCAATGTCTGTAGATCCCCAATGTCTTTGTTTATGAGTTCCATAATGATCCTCTCCATAGCTTTGCAGACCAGGCTCGTCAAGCTTATGGGGCGGTAATTTCCAGGGTCCGTAGAAGCACCGCCTTTGTGAAGTGGTACCACTGTCGCCGTACGCCACTCTTTGGGTACGTATCCTGTAGTAAGGCTAAGATTAAACAGCAGCCTTATGTGTGGGTTTAGTTCCTCTTGGAGTTCATGTAGCACACAGCCCGGGACACCGTCCGGTCCCATTGATGCTGTGTTTTTAGCTTTAGAGAGGGCGGCTCTCACCTGGGCATCTGAGATATTAGGGAGGCTACACTCTGCTGGGATAGTTATTTCTCCTTTGGGGAGGGGAGGAGAAATTTGCACTGAACCTGTCTGCCAGAATGTTGGCAATGTCAGTGGGTTCAGTGTATTTTGTATCATTTTGGACTAACTCTGAGCATATCTGGGAGTTTCCACCCAGGTTTCTAACATAGCTAAAGAAGGCCTTGTGATTGTCTTTTGTGTCTTTTGCAATTTTTCTCTCAAAGTTGGCCTTGGATGATTTTATGAGTGATCGTAGTTTTTTGCTAGTACTGATCAGAGATGCCTTCCCTTTTAGGGATTTTGCTCTGTCATGTAGTAGCTTCCTCCTCCTGTTGTAGAGTTTGTTTATGGCTGGGGTCCACCAGACCGGCGCCTGCCTTTGGGGAATGGGTCTTGGTTTTATTTGGGATTGCATGATCCATGCATTCTTGAAGGTGCCCGTAGAAGGCATTTGCAAAGGATTCAGCAGTGTGGGTTGTGGTTTCCCCTAGCCCAGGGGCCTTGAAGGATACCATTTCAGTCTTAAGAAGTGTGAAGTTGGCTTTTGAGAAGTTCTTCACTGTGGTCTTTTGTGCAGGGGGTGGGGGCGGGATGTGGATTTCCAGTGAGATTAATTTATGGTCTGATCTTACCAGAGAGGGATATACTTCCGGTGTGGAGCATTTTGTCCCCATGTTTGTGATGATCAGGTCTAGTATATTGTCACCTCTTGTGGGAATGGTGACCAGTTGTTCCATTGCATTTGAGTTTATGAATTGTAGGAACCTTTGGGCTAGGGTGTTGGGGCTTGAGTAATGTTCCCAGTCTATGTTTGGGTAGTTGAAGTCTCCCAATATAATGGTATTTGGAGAGACATTCATACTCTCTAGTATCTTCAGGAAGGCTGTGTGGGGTTCCTGAGTTTGAGAGGGTGGTCTGTAACATGCTACAAACTGTAAGGCAGTTTTGCCTATGGTTAGTTGCACCTGGATGGTCTCCGATGCTTCGTGCGTTGCCACTAACCTGGAGGTGTGGGTATCTTTGATGAATATGGATACTCTCCCTCCTTTTGTGGTTCGGTCCAAGTTTTGGGGCCGGAAAGCATGATATGAGGTAAAACCTGATAGTGCTGGGGTGCTCTCAGGAGCCTTGAACCAGGTTTCAGTCACTGCACAGACATCGATATTCTCCATACTGAGAAGGGCTTCGAGGGCGTGCATCTTGAGGTTTAGACTTCTGGCATTGAGCAGCATTACCCTTAGTTTTTTTCCACTTGTGTTTTCTAGGGAGGTAGGTTTGTCCTTTGAGCCTTGCCTAAAAAAGGCACTATGGGGGTGGCAAGAGCCTTGGCCAATATCCGAAGCCCAGGGTGACAGGTGCAAGCCGTCCCTTGAAGCAGCGTGGCTTGTCAAGCATGTCATCCCAAGCAGACAGACATTGGATCCCCTTAGAATGACACCAGTAATTAAGCCAATTGTTAAAACTGATCATTTTGTCTTTGTACTGTGGCAACATTCTTGGTGAGGGTAAGATGCTGCTCAGGGTCAGGGTCATACCGGCCTGGGCTACATAATCAGAGAGCTCCTCTATGTCTCTTTTCATGTAGTCCAGGGAGGTACGTCTCAGGTCTTTCACACCGGCATGTACAATGACTGAGTCATATTTGTACTTGCTGTGGAGTGACCTGAGTGCTTGTGTTATGTGGCGGATTCTAGCTCCCGACAGGCAGCTTACTGTGACCCTCTCCTTGTTCAGTCTGGTGAGTCTGACTATGGAGTCACCTATTACAAGTGTGTCTGGCATGTTGTTTGGCCTTAAGGGCTGTGACTGTTTAGCACACTGACTATGTGAACTATGTGTTGCATGTGCTATGTCTTGAGATGGCGTCTGCTTGGGTGTCTGCTTTGGAGGCCTCTGTTGTTTTGGTAGATTTTTAATCAGCGCCTCTGAGTATGTTTTTGTGTGTTTATGTGTTTGGTTTGCAATTGTGATAGTTCTATGTGAGACTGGGTTTGTGGTGTGCGTGGTTACCTTCTCCTCCTGACTGGTCTTGCCAGTACTGAATTGAGGGAGCTCAGCCTCCAGTTTGGCTATATAGTTGCATCTCTCGCATATATTTGTATTTGTTGGGAGGAGGAGAGGGTTGTCTGTGTACATGAGGCAATTGTAACATTGCCTCAAGATTCCCAGATTCACCAGCTGAACAGGAGAGGACGCTAGCAACTGACCCTTCGACATGCTAGAAATAATGAAAAAGATTGCTGTGTAACTGAGTCAGAAAGGACCTATAGGGAAATGGGTACTCAAAGGAATTTAGGTGAATGAAGTACTTTCTTTTGTTTAAGAGTGCTTTACCTTTATAAATAAATGCTTTAGGAGCAAGTGCTGAGCTTTTCAGATAGAGTATAGGCTGTATAGATTGCAAGTAGAACAGTTCTAAGGGAAAAATTGAAGAGCAGACTTTACGGAGCCAGAAATAGTTTAAACTTGATTAACCGGCGCTGCCCTATGCTGCTCTAAGAGCAACTTCGCGCTAAATTGCGCTAAAACGCTCTAAAGCGCGCAAAAGCGGGCTTTATAGCAGGGGGTTGAAAAGAGCCAGGAATTGACCCAAAATGGCCAATAAACTACAAGTTTCTGGGCTGGAACCAATCCTCTAGGGACAAATAGGTTGCTCAGTGCTCCCCACTCCCACTGGTGAGACAAAGAAGCTTCCTCTTATCCAAATAAGGGTATGGATAGCACAGGAACCAAGACAAAGCCCAGAGATCAGCAAAATCTGAAGACTGGACTATTCTAGTTCAGAAAAGCGGGAAAACAAGGATTTTTTTTGTTTTTTTTTCTTTTTTTTCACAGAGAAGGGAGAAAAGATGCAGTAACAAACAGTAAATGCTATAAAACGCTAGCGCACTTTAGTGTGTTAGCCTAACAATTAAATTTAACAAAAATAACTTTTAAAGTGCTAACAGTATAAATTCAACACAAGAACAGTAAAAACAATATGCAGAGCTGTTTTTTAAGCGAAATGCAGTCGAGATGCAGTACTTTAAGCGAAAGCCAGAAAAAATACTTATAAATCCAGGAAAGTCACTCTTTCACTCTCTGCTGCTTGTAGAACTCTGCAGGACACCACGAGGAGCTGTGCTGAGTCTGTTACAAGTAAAAAAGCGTGCAAAAGCGGGCTTTATAGCAGGGGGTTGAAAAGAGCCAGGAATTGACCCAAAATGGCCAATAAACTACAAGTTTCTGGGCTGGAACCAATCCTCTAGGGACAAATAGGTTGCTCAGTGCTCCCCACTCCCACTGGTGAGACAAAGAAGCTTCCTCTTATCCAAATAAGGGTATGGATAGCACAGGAACCAAGACAAAGCCCAGAGATCAGCAAAATCTGAAGACTGGACTATTCTAGTTCAGAAAAGCGGGAAAACAAGGATTTTTTTTGTTTTTTTCTTTTTTTCACAGAGAAGGGAGAAAAGATGCAGTAACAAACAGTAAATGCTATAAAACGCTAGCGCACTTTAGTGTGTTAGCCTAACAATTAAATTTAACAAAAATAACTTTTAAAGTGCTAACAGTATAAATTCAACACAAGAACAGTAAAAACAATATGCAGAGCTGTTTTTAAGCGAAATGCAGTCGAGATGCAGTACTTTAAGCGAAAGCCAGAAAAAATACTTATAAATCCAGGAAAGTCACTCTTTCACTCTCTGCTGCTTGTAGAACTCTGCAAGACACCACGAGGAGCTGTGCTGAGTCTGTTACAAGTAAAAAAGCGCGCAAAAGCGGGCTTTATAGCAGGGGGTTGAAAAGAGCCAGGAACTGACCCAAAATGGCCAATAAACTACAAGTTTCTGGGCTGGAACCAATCCTCTAGGGACATTAATCTCAGAAAACCTTATCTACGTAATGCCTAACCTCTGCAACTCAAACTTATACCTACTGCTTCCCCATCTGCCCTATACATTCTCTACTATATACCTAATATCCACTTTTCCTGTTATTATCTATTGTATTGCAGCTTTTATTATTCTACAGTTTCTACTCTCTTCACTGCTAAAAATTCTCTCAATGTATATATTATGTCACTGGACCACATTTACCTCACCCATAACACCTGTATTATGCATTATACTCCTGATCCAATTTCTTTTAAATGTGTGTTTCTTTTCATCTCTGTCATGTTATACCACTATAGTGTATAGTTTAGTTATACCTTTAATGTTACTTTATTGTTGGTAACTATGTAAGTAACTTGGGCTGAGGCTGCAAATGGTCAAATTCGATCAGTGCTCTACCTCAGTAAACAAAAAATAAATAAGCAAATCAGAGTGTCCTCCATTGAATTACATCCTTCAGCACAATATGTTATGGTGTTGCAGCGGTTAGTGTTGCCGCCTCACAGCAAGAGGTTCTATGGTTCGATTCCCGGCTGGGGTGCCTTCTGTGTGGAGTCTGCATATCCTCCCTGTGGTTGCGTGGGTTTCCTCTGGGTGCTCCGGTTTCCTCCCACATCCCAAAGACATGCAGTAGGTGGATTGGACCCTCTAAATTAGCCCTAGGTATGAGTGTGTGCCTTTTGTGGTAGGTTGGGTGCCGGGCTGGCAACTCGACACCGTAAAACTCCTCTGCCAATCATGAGCGGACAGATGATCCGCTGTGGTGACCCCTAACCAGGAAAAGCCAAAAGAAGAAGAAAAAGAAGAAGAATGCTTACAATTCAATACCCCCCACTGAAAATTTCATTAAATAGTCTTCCAGAATACCATACTGCTGTGGTGGTGCTGCTGTAGCATTGTCGCCCCACAGTTAGACGTTGCCCGTTCGATTCTCAGTTAGAGCGTCTTCTGTGTGGCGACATGCGTGAATGGGCATTCCTTCGTTGAAGGTTGTGCGTTAGCCCTGGCAAGCCAGCACATAAAAATCTACTGCCAATCATTAGCGGAGCGGAGTTCCGCCATGGCGACCCCTAACCGGGAAAAGCCGAAAGACACAAACAAGTCTTCCAGAATACCTCTAGTACATTTCATTTTCCCTGAATCCTCTCTTTTTGAATGTTTAGTTGTCTCCATCTAACCTTCATACATTTTAATATATATATATATATATATATATATATATATATATATATATATATACTCTTATATTTTATGCATATTTCTTCCAAATTAGTCTCCCTGAGTTCCACTCCCTAACATATTTACTAATTCACTTATTTTTATCTCTTCATCTGATCTTTTCAACATCCTTTCTCATCATATAGTATGCATATACATTTACCTCATTCTTAAAAGTCATACTAATTTCCATCAGGTTCTGAATTTTGAGCACTAAATGCAGAACCATATAATGGAATATCTGATGAATCTTGTTTATACCCTCATTTCTGATGTGTAGAATAGTCTGTATTTTTCTTAACTGGGTTTAATTGCCTAACTCAGAATCGACTTTCACATTTCTTGTAGAAAATTATTGTGTGTCATAATTTCCCTAGAGTAAAAATTTAATGTCATAGTAATGAAATAATTATTTTGAAATTACTGTCAAAGTATTTTTGATTCTTCCTTTACCCTTTTTCTTTCACTATACTTCTATAATTATTTGGTGCATGCTGATTTGTATTTTGTGCAAGTCCCACAATACTCAGTCCCTTACCTCTAATCATAGCTCAATTAGTTTATATATACTTGAACAAAAACTAAAAATTAATAATAATAAAATTATTTTTTCATGTCTCATAGAAAGTAGCACACTGGCCTCACTGACCTTCAAGGTTTAACCAAATCAGACATGCCAATGTTTAAATAAAATCAAACTATAGCCCATCTCCAATTCATAAAAGGAATCACTCAGTTAAATAACTAGTTACACGTGCACTGACTCCCAACTACCATAACTCCCATATTTGTCCATTACGTCCCCCTGACATTGATTTTTCATTGTCTAAATTCAACTGTAATCTGCTTAATCTCTCCATACCTCAATCTGTCATACTCTTCAACTCTTCTTTGTCCTCTGTCATTATATAAATGGCATCAGCAAATATTGCTACAATTACACTGAACTTGAGTTCTTCACACAGCATTCCATTTTTTACATGTTTTACTAATGTTGTGGTATAGATACAATAACATTTTACTTAAGGAACATCCCCAGCTTTAATATTTGCCTTCTTTGAAAGTCATACCTACTAACCAACTATAAACATGATACAGCCTATCCCCCACATAAACATTTCACTTTAACATGCTAAGAGTTTTGGAAACCCATACATAATAAAAGTGGGAAACTGCATTTTATGACTAATAGAAATAAATGTTTTTTTTTCTATAGGTAATGATACTATCTGGCTCTCCTGTACATATTTAATAACAAATACTAATAACATTTCTGCCATTATCGCTATTAATTTGCTGCTCATAACATTTGCACCCTTGTACTCTACCCAGTACTTTATTAACACCTTTCTATTCTCATCAGCATCAAGAGTAGTTTACCAACTTAACAGTAGTAACTGACATAATTCTCCAGTTTACACTAAATATTTTTCTGTTCTTTCCATAAAAATGTCACAATTTCACCTCCACAATTACTCAACTGATCTTTGCTAGTACATTCAAATCTCAATCAGTGCACTACTGATAAATGAACAAGATAACTTTTCGTCATAGCTTCCTTGTGTATTTGAATTTTGTTATTTTCCCTAGTACACCTTTTGAGCTGTTAAAGCTTCTCACATGACACTGGTAGTTACAGAATAACCCCCACCATTATTTTTCTCTTTGAGATGGGTATTACTCAGTAGGTAAGAGATTTACATTTATTTCTCTGGCCTATACTGGACAATAAAACCATGATTTTGCAAATTCAGCAGCATCCTTTCCTGTGTAGGTGGTGCTTTGTGTAGTGACTTCCTGAATATATTCTGCAGATGGTTCTGATCAGTCTTATTCAAGAATGGTTTTCCATTACTGTACTTATGGAATTTCTCACAGTCATATGCACAGGTTAACATCTCATTCAATCTGCATCCATAAGTGCTCTCAAACTACAGACCACTGAACTGACCTTATGCATCAATACACTTCCAAGGTAATACTGACTTATATTTACCTGTATACATCTGCCTTAGGCACATGATAATAGTTCAGAGCTCATATATTAGTCACATATTTCTTCAGTAAGTCAAAGGTCATTTTCTGCTCCTGTGACATATCCCATATCACTTTGCTATCTATAAGTTTCCTTAAGGGCATACTAATCTCTGAAATTCAGTTTGAACTTAGACAATTAAAGAACCATTTCAAGAATCTCATCAAGTTTTGTGTATCAACCAGCTTTCAGATAAGGACAATAGCTATCACTTTCTCAGATATAGTTTAAGACTTTCTAATATAACAATATGCCCTATAAATTTCAGATCAGTTACATAAATCTACCATTTATGCCTGCTCAGTTTCAAACTATAAATCCAACCACAGTGAAGAGTCAGTTGAACCAGAAGGCAGTCAATAGTTACTTTAATAACAAGTAAAAAAAAAACACAAAAAAATAATAAAATATAGTAAAGGAGATGAGCACTTTCACACCAGAACTCAGTGCTCCATCAGATCTAAACTACTAGTGTGAACACACTATTTAAAGAATCGATTATTAGCTCCTTAAATCACGTGACTGCAGGCCTTTAGCAGCCTGGAGTAACAATATCCATTTTGTTTCAAGTCCTTCAGTATTTGTTCTTACATCACCTCCTCTTATACCAGGAACATATACTTCTAATACAGAAAACTTAAAGGAATGAATGGACCCTTGCTCTGATACATGTTTACCAAGTGTGGTCCTCATGTCACATCTGTTCATACAGTATATATGTTCCCTAATCCTGTCTCTGAAATGCCGGTTAGTTTTACTAACATAGCAGCTTTGACATATATCACAACGGGCATAATACATCACATTTTGCGTACCACAATCAGTGTAAAAATTTAAGTTATAGCCATTGATGGGATGTATAAAATACTCACTCTCACTTATATAACAGCAAACATTGCACCCTCCACAGTTAAATGTTCCTTTAGGTCTCATATCGGGGCCATTACATTTATTAAGTGCTTTATGGCACAGTTTCCTTTTAACAGAACTATAATTCTTATAGGAAAACCTTGGTGTATCCCCAACTATACTTTTAACCTTAGCATCTGATGTAAAAATATTCCAGTGTTTTCTAACAGCATTGCAAATATGCTGAACATTGCTAGAGTAATTAAGACATAGCCTTAGGGAATCAACACCATGGTCTTTAGTTGCACAGTCACCATCAGTGTCACTATTAAAAAATAGTTTTGCCTCATCAGATGCTGGAATAATACTTCATTCTGAACACAATACAGCTTTGATTCTCGGTAGCCTCTTTGACAAAGCTCTTTAGTTAAATCATTAAAGAATAAATACATATCACTGTCGCGCTATGTATTCTGGCATTCCTATAAAACTGAACCTTTATCACATTTCTTTTAACGTATCCAGGGTGCATACTGTTTGCATGTAACAAATTATTCTTCTTATAAGCTTTCTTATAAATAGCAGTATCAATCCCATCAATGGTTTTCCTTAAATGTACATCTAAAAAGTCAATTTCAGTATATGAGTACTTAACAGTAAACTTTAAATAGCTCGTCGTACTATGTAGATATTCCACAAAGTCATATAAAGACTCTAATGACCCAGCCCAGAGAAAAAAGACATCATCAACAAATCTTGTGTAATGCAGGAGTAAGTCATAATACCTGTTCCTTTCATTAAAAACATACTTAGTTTCCCACTGTGCTAGCACCATATTTGCATATGTGTTGGCACACATGGTACCCATTGCTACACCCACTTGCTGAACATATTTTCCATAAAACGTAAAAACATTACTTGTAAGAATAACGTTAAACAAAAAACAAATTAAATATATCTGATCAGGGGTGTACGTAGAATGACTGCCAAGAAAAACTATAATCAATATCATCATCATTCCAGTCCATAGTTATGAAAAGATACTCGTCAACACTATTACTATCTAGAAAACTTAAAACCACACACCAAAAGTAATGTTGCACTCTGTACTGGATCTCTATGTCTTAAAAAACGTGACAGGCTAGTTTAAAAAATATTTATTAAAAATATAAACAAGGTTAAACACTTTCATCTATGCAAACAGTAGACTTCATCTGAACATTACCTCATCATTTTCTGTCTTTTAAATAATAAAACCAGCACCAATGGGAAACCACCACAGGCAGGAAATACATATTAATGAGCGCTGTTTAACATTCTTAAAAAAATAAATTCAGTGTCTATCCCTTCTTCTTAAAATTTGCTCTGCCATAAATAAAATAAAATAATGTGTTATAAAAATTATATACACATAACATGTGACATTCACATATACACTTACGTTTATAAATATTTTACATACGTCTTGTGACATGTACTAAAACTTACACCTAATAAGCCTGTGTACATCCTATATTCTAGCTTCCAAGACAGGCTTAATTGGTATACTGTCATTTAATCCAGGGGGGGTTAGTAGCATTTAATGTTAATTGCCACTTAACTTCTTTTTCCCCTAATACTGCCTTAATATTTCCGCCCCTTGGATTTGGAGTTAAATATTTCAAAATCCCAAACTTAAAGGTGTTACAGTCCGTATTACTCTCCAAATGTCTATAAAGTGCACTATTCCTATCCTTCTTTCTGATATTATACAGGTGGTCATAAATTCTATTCTTAAGACACCTATCCATCTTACCTAAATAGTATCTCGGACACTTAGTGCACTTCGCCAAGTAAATTACATGTTTTGTGTTGCAATTTCCTTTCCTAAATCTAACCACTGTTCTATTGATGTCCCCTAGGGTTATACTCTCCTCTTCCAATATGGCATGGCATTGATTACATTTCCCACATTTCTTTGTATATCCTAACTTACCATCAAAACCTTTCAACTGAGTGCTGCCCTCAAATTTGGCCTTTAAATGATATCCTGTTTTGTACACAAATGCTGGTGTATCCCCCAACTTGCTAAGAACTTCATCACCACTTTTAAGGATATTCCAGTTCTTAATGATTATTTCCTTTATATTATGTACATATGGGTTGTATTCTAGAATACAGGCTCTACTATAACCATTGTTAATAAGAAGTTGTGTACCTACCATAACGTTCCATGTTAGTTGTCTTCTCTCGCCTTCTTTCTTGCTGGATGGGTTCGGAGCCGATCCTCGGCTCCGACTCGGCACTTGCTAAGCTCGAGAGCTAATTTTACCAGCTCGTGGCAACCCTATATCCCAAGATGCAAGGCGGAGACTACCCAGATCTCGTTTGGTAGCTAAGGAAATTAGGACTATATTCTTCCAACTGTAGAGGAGGAAGAAAAAGTAACAATACTAAAAATGACAATCATAAACATCATAATCCTCTAGAAAGGATCAACCTAATCTAGTGACACTAGAAGCTGATTAGCTAGAAAAAGGATAAAACCTCTTAATAGAAGAGGCATAATCTTCTTGGTCTGACCAGGCTAGGGGGATGGAGGGCGGGACGCAAGAAAGAAGGCAAGAGAAGACAACTAACATGGAACGTTATGGTAGGTACATAACTTCTTAATGTTAAGTTGTCAATCTCGCCTTCATTCTTGCTGGATGGGACCGCGTCCCTAGCACCTCTATCCTGGGTGGCTCAATGGAACAGACTCTTGAGAACGGTGGAACCAAAATTCGCTCTGTCTCTGGAGGCCAAGTCTAATTTGTAATGTGAAACAAAGGTATGAGGAGAGGCCCATGTGGCTGCTGCACAAATAGTGTCTATTGGAAGTCTAGCTTGAAAAGCTGTCAATGTAGCTAGAACTCTGGTAGAATGGGCTTTTGGCTTAGAAATCAACTCTTTGCCTCTGAGCTGATAAATGTAAGTAATTACAGAAGACAGCCATCTAGATAAAGTCACCTTGGAAACTGGAAGGCCTTTCCTGCTCTCTGCATAGGATAGAAACAGTTGATCCAATTTCCTAAAACGTTTAGTTTTGTCCAGATAATATCTGAGCTGGCGGTGAACATCAAGACAATGTAATTTTTGTTCCGCTCTATCAGAATAATTCGGGAAAAACACTGGAAGATCAATGGATTGATTTAGGTTCGTCTGTGATGCCACTTTTGGTAAGAAAGACGGATTAGTCCTTAGAGATACCCTGTCTTTGTGGAAGATTAAGTAGGGAGGACGAATGCAGAGAGCATGAAGCTCAGATACTCTCCTGGCAGAAGTAATGGCAACTAGAAAGAGTGTCTTCCAAGAAAGAAATTTCAATGAACAGGCAGCCGCAGGTTCGAAAGGGGGAAGAATCAAGGATGTTAAAATTAAATTTAGATCCCACTGTGGTGGGGGGTCTCTAATCGGAGGTTTAAGTAAAAAGATACCTTGAAGGAATGCCTTGCAAAGTTTATGTGACATAATGTTGTGGTCCAAAAGGCCTATATGAAAATTCGAAATGGCTGCCAGCTGAACTTTTACTGTGGAGGAAGAGGATCCTGAATGAAAAACCTCAGCTAGGAAGTCCAAGACCGAATGAATTGGAGCAGTATAGGGGTCTATGTTCCTAGCTTTTGCCCAGAAGGAGAAACGTCGCCATTTACTAGTGTAAATCCTTCTGGTAGAAGATTTTAGGGAAGCTACTATGATATCCCGGACAGGATTAGAAATCATAGGAAGCCTGGCTAAGGATGGAAGTGGAGCAACCAAGCAGTGAGGTTGAGAGAAGGTATGGATTGGTGCAGCTGCCCCGACTGGTGGGTCAGAAGATCTGGAACCGGGTCCAGATGCCATGGCTGTACCAAGAGATAACGATGTAGGAACGGAAACCATATCTGTCGAGGCCAATAAGGGGCAATGAGAATCAACTTGGCTCTCAAGGCGGTTGCTTTCTGAATTAGTTGAGGTATCAGCGGAAAGGGGGGAAAGGCATAAAGAAGTCCCCGGGGCCAATCTTGGGTTAGAGCGTCTCTGGGGGGATGGCCTGGAAGGGGGAAGAGAGAGAAGAAGTCTGGGCATTTGCTGTTTTGAGGTGTAGCGAAAAGGTCGCAGCAAGGAAGGCCCCACTTCTGAAAAATCTCTTCCGTCACTGATTGTTTGAGAGACCACTCGTGAGGCATGAGAATAGCTCTGCTCAATCTGTCCGCTATGATGTTGGATTTCCCGGGGATATGCGTTGCTATCAGAAACCGCTGAGAAGAGATTGCCCATTGCCGAAGTCTGAGAGCCTCTCGACACAGTGGATAGGACTTGGTTCCACCATGTTTGTTGATATATCACACTACGGACATATTGTCCGTTTGGACTGCAATAGTTCCCAGGGGAAGAGAGTCGTTGAGGGCTTGCAACGTTAAAAGCACTGCTCTCGTCTCTAGGACATTTATGTGCAGATGGTATTCGAAAGGTTGCCAAGTGCCATGGACCATCCTGCCCTGATAATGCCCCCCCCACCCGATCAGGGAGGCGTCCGATGTAACCGTGGCGACCGGGGCAGGAGGAACAAAGGGTCTGCCCTGATGGATTTGAGGGGACGATATCCACCAGGTCAGATGCCTTTTGCAAGTTGGAGTGATTATGATCCTGTGACGCATGGGTAGTTGTTGAAAGGACCATTGGGCTTAATAGCATCCATTGTAAAAGACGTATGTAAAAACGGGCGAAGGGAAGAAGTGTTATGGCGGCCGCCATAAGACCCAATACTTTCAGAGCAAATCTGGCCTGAATTTTGTAGCTGAGAAGAATCACCTGGACGTGACTTTGAATGTCCAAGATCCTTTGGTCTGTTAACTTTGCTGAAAGTTGTACGGTGTCCAATTTTGCGCCTATAAAAGTAATAGATTGACAAGGCGACAAGGCAGATTTTTCGAAATTTATAGAAATCCCTAGCCCTCTGCAAATGTGAATGGTGTAATCTCTGGCCTGGAGAAGTTGATGCCTGGTGGTGGCAGTGAGGAGCCAGTCATCTAGATATGGAAACACCTGGAATCCTTGACGTCTCAGGTGAGCCGTAACCGCTGCCATACATTTGGTGAACACTCTGGGGGCTGTAGTGAGTCCAAAGGGCAGGGCCCTGAATTGGAAGTGACTGGTCCCCAGCCGAAAGCGGAGAAATCTTCTGGAGCGCCTGCAAATTTTTATGTGATAGTACGCATCCTGAAGATCTATCGAGCACATCCAATTGTCCTTGCCCAGAAAGGGTAGAATGGACTGAAGCGTGACCATCCGGAATCTTGATTTCTTTACAAACTTGTTAAGTTTGCTCAGATCTAATATTGGTCTCCAGTCCCCTGTCTTTTTTGGAACTAAAAAGAACCTTGAGTAGATTCTGGATCCTATTTGGTCCGCTGGGACTGGCTGGATGGCTCTTTTTACTAGCAGTTTTGATATTTCTAGTACTGCTAGTTCCCTTAGACCGGGTGGAATGTCTGGAAGGGTTCCCTTTTGCTGAATTGGGGTTTGAATAAAGGGAATTTTGTAACCCTCGGATATAATCGACTGTACCCATTTGTCTTGAGAAAGGGAAAGCCAGGCTATTGGGTACAGCGATAATCTTCCCCCGACTGCCTCCGAAGGTGGACAATCGGGCAACATCTCAGGGATGCTGGAAGGGTTTGTCAGAAAGAGGCTCTCTGTTACCCTGATTCTGCGGACCCCCTCTGCCCCTAGGGCGGCATCTGTTATTGTTACCCCCTCTGCCTCTGGGGGTAAATTGACTTTGTGCGTCAGGCGTGACTCCTTGAGATTTGCGGAACCACATTTTCCCTCCCTTCTGACCTTTGGGGTAAGGTCTTGAAGGGGTGGAGAAACGGTCTCCTACGGCAGAAAGAGTCTTGCCATCTTGTTCGCATCTAGTCAAAGTGTCTTTCACTTGAGGTCCGAACAAGGTCGAACCATCAAAAGGGGAGTTTGTGAAGGACGCCTTGAAGGGGTCTGCGAAATTACAAAGCCGCATCCAGGACTGACACCTTAAAGCAACTCCTGTGCCTGCGGCCCTACTCGCTCCATCGGCTGCATAAGAAATGAGCCGCATGGAGGAGTTAACAATGGAGTTAAGGATTCCTAGCTGTGAGCTAATCTTATCCTGAGACCCAGCAGCTGACGGATCCTGTAAAACTTCTCCCAACTCTTTAAGAACATCTCTTTGAAGGCAGGTGAAGTGGCACAAGTAGTTCAGCGATCGCATGGCAAAGGTCGCTGAAGAAAAAAATCCGCTTGCCGTACCTGTCCATAGTCCTAGAATCCTTGTTAGGAGGATGGACAGGTACTGAAGGATCAGCTAGTTCCTTCTTGGTGGCTGCAGCCACCACCATGGCATCAACTGGGACACCTTTTGTCAAATATTGTCTATCTGGTGGGGCCGTAATGAATTTAGAAGGCCTCCTAGGAATAGGTTCAACCGAATCCAGAGCCATCCATGCCTTCCGAGCCACTACATCCATAAGAGGGTCGAAAGGTGGAGACACCCAGGAGGTGGAGGGTCGATATCCGAACGCCTCCAGGTATACTGACTCGTCCTCGGAAGGATTAAGGGAGGGCCAGTTCCCCCTCTGCTTAAGGAGTTCAAGGATGTCTGAGAAAGAGACATCCTCAGAGGAGGACCTTGGGGATCCCTCCGACTCATCCAAGTCAGTATCAGATGTAATAGACTCGGGGGAGTCTAGATGTTTCCTCTTACATGTCCTCTTACACGGAGGTTCACCTGACGGATCAGGAGAAGCCTCGGAAGAGGAAGATATTCCCAATGGGGAAACCTGAGGCGTTGGATCTCTGGGTCCGGGAGCAAGAGAGTGGGAAGAGACGTCAGCAGGCACTGTAGTGGGAGGAGCTGATGGAACTGACCGTTGACTAAGCCCAGGGGCTAGTACACTACTCATCACCTTGAAGGCTCCCCCATCAGAGAGACCAGAAGGTTCCCGCTCCGAAGAGATAGGAGCTCCAGGCCTCACCGAGAGGGAAGGCTCTGAGGCAGATGTCGGGGCTGAGCTCACCAACGCCGAAGCCCCGAGAGGGAGAACGGGGTCGGACAAGGGTCCGATGCCACTCGCCCCCTCGGAGCCGACAAGAGAGACCAGACGCCCGGATCCCTGCAATGAAGGCCTCAAGGAGGAAATCGTAGCAGAGGACGACGGAGCCAAAAGAGGTGGTATCGGCTCCGAAGCTACAACAGTCACGGCTCCGAGGAGCTCCGGCTCCGAGCTCTGTAAGAGAGTCGAAGGAGGAATGTTTGGTGGATGTGAAATAGCTACCGTCTGTTGAGACGGGCTATGGAGCATTTGGGCCAATGCCTGAGACTTTAATAGTCTACTCACCACTCTCTCGAGGTCGTGATCAGACAGCCTGGATGACCGAGAAGAACGGCTCCGATGGCTCCGCTCCGAGAGCAAGGGTGATCTCGGAGCCGAACGTATTGATTCTAATGAGGGAGATCGAGATCTCTTTTTAGAGATAGATGGAGCCGAAGGAGCCGAGGATACGTCGGCTCCAGCCGGAGCCGACACTGAGTGTCCAGATTTGGCAGTATCGACGCCGGATGGAGCCGATACTGTGACTTCTAGAATGGAAGGATCGGCTCCGGCTGGAGCCGATCTCAACACTGGAGAAGTTAAACCAGTAGCCGACGGCTTGGGACTTGCAGCCAAAGGCTTGATAGGTTTTGAGGGCTTCCCCGGCGCCGACTTAGTCAGGGAGCTCTCAGGCTTTAATAAGCCCCTCAGTATCAATTTATTTCTGCGCTCCTGCAGGACTCTTGGGCTGAAGGCATGACAGATAGCACAAGAGTCCTGCAGGTGCAGAGGTCCCAGGCAGTAAACACAAGAAGTGTGACTGTCTGTCAGAGACATCTTCTGACAGCACGAGTCACACTTCTTGAAGCCTGAGACCTTTGTGTCCTTCGACATAGCTGTGTCGAGGAAACACAAGTTGACAAGAAAAAAACACCGACACACACACACAAAAAACACCCAATCCAAAAATCTAAACTAAACAGGGATACAACACAGTCAGACACAAAAAAATCCCTGACAGGAAAAATTTAGGAAAGGAGTAGGCCTAAGGCCTAACCTAGGGAAAGGGGATAAATAACCCGAAAAAGAGGGAACACTAACGGGAATAGGGTTAAAATAAGCGTTAAGGTTAACAAAAAACAACTAAAGTTATGAAATTTAATAGGGGTGAGACTAAAAGTCTTATTATTAAGAAACTTACCTGGAGCTGGTAAAAGAGGCACCTCGTTAGCGAAGCGGCAAACGAGATCTGGGTAGTCTCCGCCTTGCATCATGGGATATAGGGTTGCCTCGAGCTGGTAAAATTAGCTCTCAAGCTTAGCAAGTGCCGTGTCGGAGCCGAGGATCGGCTCCGAACCCATCCAGCAAGAATGAAGGCGAGATTGACAACTTAACATCCTCATTTAACTTATGGGTACTAACATGCTCTAAACTAATACCTAATAATGGTTTATACTTTTTGCCCCATTCACTCTTTACATAACTAGTTACATCCTCTATAAGGGCTTTGGGGTACCCCCTATTTTTGAATACGGTTTCTATATAATCAATCTTATGCAACATTTCTTCATATTCAGATGTCATCCTGGCAGCCCTAATACATTTCCCCTTCAATATACTTCTCTTTTGACTCATAGGATGATAGCTGGTGTACTCCAAGTATGAATTACTAAATGTATCCTTTCTATGAATCTTAGATTTAAAACCCAATGTTGCATGTGATATGTAAGTATCCAGATATGGGGTACCTTCTCTATTACAATTATAAGTAAACCTAAGAAAGGTACTGGACTCATTCAAATATTTGACAAATCCTTCAGCCTCATCTATTGTACCATCCCATAAAATAAATATATCACCCAGAAATCTAGTGTAACATTTGATGTTATTAAAATAAACACTATTAAAAACATGTTCATCTTCCCAGTCAAGAAGAACTAGGTTAGCGTATATGGGGGCACAGGCTGCACCCACTGCAACTCCCCTCAGCTGCCTGTAATATTCTCCTTCAAAACATATGTAATTGTAATCAAGAACTATAGACATAAATTCAACTATCAAACAAACAAACTTTTTCCCATTTAGATCCGGACTATTTCATGATACTATTACTAAATATATCCAAGCCTTCCTCTTTGGGGATACATGAAAACAGGTCCACTACATCGATAGTTAAAAATATCAACTCCTCCTTCCAAAAATTAGGTTTCAAATGGCTTAAAAAATCCCAAGAGTCCTTAATAATGTGTGGTACCCTTTGATATATAGGTTTAAGCCATCTGTCTATAACTGTACCAAATGGGAATCTTTTAGACTTACTCCCCGAAATTATTACTATTACTATTACTATCTAACCACCAAGATAACTTCTTTAAAGTGTCCAGTATCAAGGATAATAGTTTCCACTGAGTCTATGACTGGATGCAGTCGTTTGTCAACATAAATCGGTAAAGGTTCAATAACCCACCCCCTCCCTGAAAAATGGGTCTCATCGGAGGGTTGTCAAATGACTTATGAATCTTTGGGAGTCCATAAATGACTGGTACAGTAGAACAGGGTCTCCTGTATTCGACGTATAATGGTGGAATGTTGGTGAACAATATGATGAAGGGAATAGAGAGGCTCCATGTATCAACAACTGGTTGCAAATGGGTTTTGACTGTAATATTAATAGATTCCCTTTAAATAACACCATTAATTAGTAACTTAAACAGTTTGACCACAAGCTAATGAAATATAAGCAATTATAACTTGAGAATATATATTTCAGAGAATGCATTCAAAACAATATTATCCCAAAAGGTCTGAGGTTGTGGCATTACCCAACTGTTTAGTGGAAAATTCCCCTCTTCACCATGACCTTATTAATCTATCTAACAAGCACAGGATTGAATTTTTGAAACAGTTGATTAAGCATAATACAAAATTAATTGAGATTTTAGGGAAGGAACTAACAGATTTGGACAATAGTATTATGTCGGATATCCAATATGTGCAGCTCCAATTCGAACAGATGCGTATATTTAAAACATTGAACAACACATGATATTTTTGAAGGGTGTCAAAATGAAAAAAAAAAATAAGAAGGGGTGTTTTGGAATATGGTAATGGAAGGGCCTACCCAAAGCCACCGCCTCAGTCATGGATACTTCCTTGAATTGTGGTGCTTGTATGAAACCACGCCAAGATTTACAGCAAATAGATAATGAGTGTGATTTCGGGCATGAGAGTGATAATCAATCTGGAGCTCCACTTAATGAGGAGTCTTTACAACCTCTGAGATGTTTGGAGAGACTTAGAGGATGAAATAACCCATGAGGCTCGTATAACCAACCAAGACACCAGAATGTTCACTCAACTTCATAGAGGATCCAACGGAGACCACCTCAGTGGACTGTACCCACTTCTAAAACCAATCAAGGCAGAGACCTAGGAATTAGAGCTTTCTTCCGAAAAGACAGATGAATTTTATTCAATTTATGAAGGACACATTGATAACACATGTTCAATTATTTATAATGAACAAAAGGATTTTAAAATTTACAAATTTTTCTCAAATCCAATTAATTCTAAGGTAGCTGACATCCTATCTAATGGTATGACATTTGCTCCTACATCCAGGTTGGACCTGGCAAAAATTGTAATTGATTTAAAACTATATTTGAGAAAGCTGAACTTTAGAAGTATTTTTGGCACAAGTATATAGCCTCATGAGAATTTGCATATTAGTAGTACCTACACCCTCCATCTGGCTTTACAAATATATATGAGAATGTATGTGAATTAGATATAAGAAAATCCTTTAGAAACAATTTTAAATCTAGAAGGGGGTTTATTTTTCAACTTAACCTAAAATGAGAGGAATTTATAGGATTATATTAAAGGACAGAATGTTAGAGTTATGAAGCTGGATAAGGGTGGTGGTGTTGAAATTATGGATGTTATTTGACTACAGTTCTAGAATGTATCAATTATTGCAGTCTGATGCATATAAAGTGGTAACTTTGAACAAAATCAATGGGGCCTATCACAGAATCCATCAACAGTTAAATGATTTATTCATTGACCATCAGATATATATCGATTTACATAATTATGTGAATATTTCTTACCTGTTAGCAGTTAGTTTTGGTGTTCCTAAATTGCATAAGGATATTAACAACCTTATGAGACCAATAGTTGATGGATGTAATTCAATAATGGCCCCATTTTTCTAAATTTTTAGATTTAAAACTCAAGAAATACTTAAGGATGGAAATCAAATTTGTAAAGATTCCTGGAATTTTCTGACATTGATTAATGGAACTGACTACAACCCTGATGATATTTCTCAAACTACTGACATCAAGGATCTTTACACAGTTATTCCACAGGATTTAGGCATAGAGTGGGTCATGAATTTTTTTACAAATGAAAGGGATCCCACAAATTGAAATTAACTTATATGCTGAATTACTCAAACTTGTTTTAACTAATAACTGTTTATTTTTTGAGGGCACTTGTTATTTGCAGAAATCTGGAGAAGCCATGGGTTCACCATGTGGTGCTATTTTTGCTAACATGGTGATGATATTTTGGGAGCATTGCTTTCTTTTTAAAAGTGAATTTAAAAGCAATTTTCATTTGTTTGTTAGATACCTTGCTGACATATTTATATTATGGAATGGTAATGTTGAAAAGATTGCTGATTTTATTTTTTATATTAATAGCACTACACAATTTTTGAAATTTACTTATAAAACAAATAATGAAACCATAGCATATCTTGATGTGTCATTGAGTAAGGATGGAACCTTCTTCTTTCGGCTTTTCCCGGTTAGGGGTCGCCACAGCGGAACTCTGGTCCACTAATGATTGGCAGTAGATTTTTACGGTGCCGAGGTGCCAGCCCGACGCCCAACCTTCAACAAGGGAACGCCCATTCAAGCATGTCTTTTGAATGCCACTCAACCACGGGGAGGACATGCAGACTCCACACAGAAGGCGCTCCAGCCGAAAGTCGAACGGGAGAACCTCTTGCTGTGAGGCGACAACACTACCGCTGCACCACCACGGCTTGAGTAAGGATAGAACCAATGGTAGCTATATCTCTAGACGTTTTGGGGAAGGAAGTTATTCCAATAGTTTTCTGCATTATAGCAGTGCCCATCCTATCCATCAGAAGCATTCAGTCATAAAAGGACAACTGGTTAGAGCTTCTAGGATGAATTCCTTGGATACACATTTTACTGAGGAGTGTGCTAATTTAATTAATATGTTTATTAAGAGGGAATATCCTACTGATCTTTTAAATGTTGGAGTGACTTCAAAAAGACGTAGTAGACATTTAAAACCTATTTTAAGTAGGGGAGTGAACGAACCTTCTCCTCAGTTTAATAACATTGTCAGTTTGTAGACTTTGCCTAAATCTAAGGTGGAACAAGCTACCTTTATTACTATTTATAGTAGTGAATCTCATTTATTAAAATTTATTTTAACAAAAAACTGGCCATTATTAGTCGAGGATGGGGCTATGAGCAACCCCTTTTGTGAGGGACTAGTTATAGTTTACAGTAGAGCGCCAAACTTGAAGAACATTTTGGAATGGAACATGAGTGTTAAAAATAAGAAAGGCGAGATGAAAAGATGTGAGTTTTGCCATTATTGTAGTAAAATAAATTAGGGTACTTTCTTTGAATTAAGGTAGTCCAAGTTTCATATTAAGGGCTAAGTTCAGTTGTGAAACTAAAGTGGTTGATTACATCGTCTTTTGATGGAAATGTACTGGTTTCTATGTGGGCAAGATGGACTGTAAATTTAAAACTTGGATATATGAGCGTGAATACAGTATTAAAAGAAACTGCCCGAACAGTGTGTTAGCAAAACATATTATAGATTTTCCTGGACATTACTTTTGTTATATGGCAAAAGATTCTGTCTGCAAGAATATGAGAGAGGGTCCACAAGCACTCTTATTGGAAAATAATGAATTAAAATGGCAAGTTAGGTTGAATGCTGGAGTTTGGCCTGGTCTGAATGAACAGTCTTCCATAACTTACCTTCAAAGCACTTGAATGGTGATTTTTTTTATATGACAATAGTTTAATTGGATAAGTATTTAAAGAATAAGATTTCTTTAGTATTTAGTAGTTATTTTTTGATGAAATCTTTTCACATCTCAGAACAAGTGGATTGGTTACGTTTCTATGTGGGGACTAATGAAATATCCCAAATAATAAGCAGCTACCAATATACTGTGAGTAGGTAGTCGGTGGTTATTGGTGATGTGATTTTTATTTAACCAATTGAGAGTCTGAGGGTGGGGTATATTTTTAATATTAATTTTCAAGTGTATTTGTTAAGGGTGGTTTGGATGCTCAATTCTATTGGTTTGTTGAGTTTTGGAAGGCCAATTAAGAACACGCTTCATTTACGTTGAATTTAATTCTTTTTCCTGGTCCCTGATAGTCTGTGCTTATCAGTGATTTGGTTCTTATTTAATCAATTGTAGATGATAAGTGTGGTGATAATATTAATATTAATGCCTATTTCTTATCTATGTTTGTTTTATGGATGTAAGTAAAGAGAGGTTTGGATGCACAATTCTATTGGTTTCATAAGTTTTGAAAAACCAATTAGGAATGCACTCTGTTTACTTTCAACAGTACCCCTTTTTCTTGTCTTTATCTTAGTTAATATGGTGACCAGTTGGATTTCAATAAAATTGTGTTTTTTTTTTCATTACTTTTCACTACTTTGGTTGTATTGGTTGTATTTAACTCTGAATAAAGATTTTGGAGTGAATTAATGCTGCTTCCGTGTTCAACGACAGCTGTCATACGGTATATACCAATAAGAATGTGTATGTATAATGTTCATTTATTGGTCAATAACTCTTCTTTTTGATCAGTTTGGCTAATAAGATGGAGGGTTGAAATTAATCATCACTATTGGATGGCGCCTTTTTAACGAACCAATTGTGGATTTTTTGTCTAGCTGTAAAGACCAATTATTAAGGAGTGTACTGTATTTAGGTTTTTAATGAATTGTTAATGATTGTCTGATGAAGTTAATTTCTTTAAATGGACAAAAAAAAACAAATCTAATTTGTAATGAGCAATAAAAGTATGATGGTTTGCCCAAGTGACTGCTGCACAAATATCATCCAAGGAGGCATTTGTCTGAAAAACTGCCGATGTGGCCATTGTCCTGGTAGAATGAATCCAACTAGACTTATCAGGTTTGATGCCTTTTGAGGTTTAAATAAAAGAAATACAACTAGAAAGCCATTTTGATAAAGTAACTTTGGAAACTGTTAGGCCTTTCCTAGGGCCTGCAAATGCAATAAACAATTGGTTTGCCTTTCGAAACTCTTTAGTTCTATACAAATAGAAATGCAACTGTCTATGAACAGAAATGCAACTGTCTATGAACATCCAAAAAATGTATTACATAATCTATATTACTAAAATTAGGGAGGAAAACAGGCAATTGTATAGACTGATTAGTATTTGTTTGAAAAACAACTTTAGGCAAGAAAAGGGGATTGGTACAAGAAAAGAGACTCTGTCTTTATGAAAAAATAAATACGGCGGTTGGAAATATAGTGCCTGGATTTCTGACATCCATCTCACTGAAGTCATAGCCACTAAAAAGATAGTTTTCCATGAAAGGAACTTAATATCACAAGATGCTGCAGGCTCAAACGGTGGTTGAACAATCAGATGTAGAAGCAGATTTAGATCCCAAGGGGGAGAAGGATCCTTGTGGCGAAGTTTTAACAACATGGTCCCTTTTAAGAAGACTTTGCAAAGTTTGTGGGAAAATAAACATAATTTGTCTATCCTGATGTGGAAATTTGAAATGGCTGCTAACTGTACCTTAATAACTGATGCTGCATCTCCGTTATTGTAAAGGTGGGCTATAAATTCCAGAATGAAGTGAGTGGGAGGCGTGATGGGATCCATGTTGTGTTGCTGTTTCCAGATTACAAACCTCTTCCATTTACTCCTATATATTTTTGACTGGATGACTTATGGGAGAATATCAAAATAATGACAGACTGGGGAGGACAGCATAGGTTGTCTGGAGGAACCAAGCTGTCAGTTTGAGATTGTGAAGGTTTGGATGAAGCATTCCTGTTGGATGTAACAACGGATATGGAAAAGGTTCCAGAATCCAGGGCGTTTTCTGTAGATCAGGCCAGAGGAAAGGAAACAGATTTGTTGAGGTTAATACAGGTCAATGAGGATTACTGCTGTCTTCATCCTTTTGGCTTTCTAAAGGACTTTGGGAATCAACGGAATGGGGAAAAGGCATACAGTAGGGTGGGGACCAGTTGTATATTAGAGCATCCCTTGGGGACTGACCTGATGGGGGAATTAGGATGAAGTAGCTGCTGCATTTGTTGTTCAGGGGAGAGGCAAAGAGGTCACAGCAAGGCTGTCTCCATGTGCTGAAAATGTACTCCCCTGCATTCTGGTTGAGGGAACCACTCATGAAGCATAAGAATGGCTCTGCTCAACTTGTCCACTATGACATTGGACCTCCCCAGAATGTGTTGCTTTCAGAAGGTAGTTGGATGAGATTGTCCACTGCCACACCCTAAGTGCTTTTCGATACAGAGGGTATGATCTGGTTCTTCCTTGCTTGTTTATGTACCATACTACTGACATGGTGTCTGACTGAATTACTACTGTTCCTAGAGGAGGAGCAGTCTGAAATGCCTGCAATACTAGAAGCACTACCCTCATCTCCAGGAGCTTGGCCTCATTTGTGGGTCAGGTACCTTGGACAGTCTTCCCCAGATAATGCCCCCCCCCCAATCTGGGAAGCATTCGTGGTCACAGTAGCCTGTGGTTGAGGGGGAACAAAAAAGAAGTTATGTACTCACCATAACGTTCCATCTGAGGAGGTAACTTCATTTGTCTGCAACCTGTGGGTATCGGATCCGATTCAGATCCGAGCCGGCAGCTTTCCAAGCTTACAGATCCGAGCTCCAAGCTCCTCCCCTTACCCATAATACCCTGCTACCTCCTTGTAACCCTCAGATCGAGTTTGCCAGAGAAGGCAATAGAAAGTTTCTATAACCTAGTAATCCTTATCACTTTGCAATGATGAGGACTCAACAAGGTATACACAGGCTCGTAACTAGCAAACCATAGGTCCGGGGGAAGGAGGGAAGGCCAGTTGCAGACAAATGAAGTTACCTACTCAGATGGAACGTTATGGTGAGTACATAACTTCTTTATCTGAAGTAGTTAACTTCATTTGATCTGCAACCTGTGGGACAGAGTCCCCAGCTACCAGAAACTTGGGAGGCCCTTATGGAAGGATATTCTGAAGCACTGCGGAGCCAAAAGAAGCACGTCCTCTGGATATGAGATCCAATTTGTAGTGTGAAATGAAGGTATGTGAAGAAGCCCAAGTTGCTGCTGCACAAATGTCATCTGAAGAGACCCTTCCCTTGACCAAAATGCAGCAAGGGTAGCCATAGATCGTGTAGAATGGGCTCGCACTTTTAGGGGCACAGAACGACCAGAACTTTTGTAGGCAAGGAGGATACATTGGGAGATCCATCTAGCTAATGTAACTTTAGTGACTGGCTTCCCAAAATGTGATTTTGCAAAGGACACAAAAAGTTGGTCAGATTTCCTGATATCTGCTGTTCTGTTCAGGTAGAAACGTAGCTGTCTGTGAACATCTAAACAATGGAGTCTGTACTCTCCTTTATTCTGAAAATTTGGAAAGAAGACCGGTAGATTGATAGACTGATTGATATTGGCCTCTGAAGAGACTTTGGGCAGGAAGGAGGGATTAGTCCTGAGGGAGACCCTGTCCTTATGAAAAATGATGTATGGAGGCTTACAGCAAAGAGCGTGAAGCTCTGAAATTCTCCTGGCGGAAGTAATGGCAATCAAGAAGATTGTCTTCCAAGATACATACTTTAATTCCACTGTGGCCACTGGTTCAAATGGGGGCCCAGTTAAAGCTTGAAGAACTATGGTAAGATCCCATGAAGGTACTGCATCTCTGATTGGGGGTCTTAATAAGAAGGCTCCTTTCATGGATGATTTACAGATCTTGGATGAAGCCAGAGGTCCTGAGCTGTTACCGATGTGATAGTGGGAGATAGCTGCCAACTAGACTTTAATAGTGGACGCACTAGCTCCCTGCTGAAAAATATGTGAAAGAAAGTCAAAGACTACTGGGATGGGGGCCGTGAAAGGATCTAGATTCATCATCTCTGCCCAAAGGGAAAACCGTTTCCATTTACTCTTGTAGATCTTTCTGGTGGATGGTTTGTACGCGGCCATTAGGATGGCCTTAACTGAGGAGGATAATCCAGGAGTCCTAGCCATTAGGGGAACTGGATCAACCAAGCTGAGAGCTTGAGATGACCCAGGTCGGGGGTCTTGAGCCCCAGGGGATGGGAAATCAGATCCGGACTGGGATCTAGGATCCAGGGAGGATGTATTAGATGAGACCGTAAGTAAGGAAACCAGGCCTGGCGAGGCCAGAATGGGGCTATGAGGATAACTCTGCTCCCCAACCGAAGAGCTTTCTGTAGGAATTTTGTCATCAGAGGAAGAGAGGGATAAGCATACAGAAGACCGGGTGGCCAAGCATGAACTAGAGCATTTCTGTGGGCTTCCCCTAGTGGGGGAATCAGAGTGAAGAACTCGCTGCACTTTGTGTTTGAAGGCGAAGCGAAGAGATCGCAGCAAGGTTGACCCCAAGCGAGGAATATTTGGTTCGCAACTGTTGGGTTCAGAGACCACTCGTAAGGTGAGAGGATCGTTCGACTCAACCTGTCTGCCAAGATGTTTGACTGACCCGGAATGTGCGTTGCTATGAGAAAGCGGATGGTGGAAATTGCCCATTCCCACACTCTCATGACCTCCCTGCAAAGAGGATAAGATCTGGTTCCCCCCTATTTGTTTATGTACCAGACTACAGACATGTTGTCCAAATGAATGCAATCGTACCTGGAGGAAGAAGATGATGGAGAGCCTGCAACGCCAAAAGCACTGCCCTCATCTCCAGTACACTGATATGCAGTGAGGTCTCTGTGGGAGTCCACGTGCCTTGGACGGATCTGACCCTGCAATGCCCCCCCCCCCACCTGAGGAGAGATGCATCCATGGTCACCGTGACTTGTGGGGGGAGGTAGGATGAAAGGACATCCTTCCTGGAGGTCTTTGGAATGAAGCCACCAGAGAAGCGACTCCTTACACACCCTGCTGAGAGGAATAGGGGTAGATAGGGGTTGAAAAAGAATAGACCATTGCACTTGAAGAGTCCACTGAAGGATTCTCATCTTCAGATGGGCGAACGGGGATAGAGTGATGGCAGCAACCATGGATCCCAGGGCCCTCAGGACCAATACGGCAGGAGACTGTAAGAGATCCAAGATTTGGAGGCAAAGATTGCGTAGCCTGTCGGTTGTCAAGAAAATTCTGGATTGTGTCATGTCTGTCCTGGCCCCTATGAAATCCAAAATTTGAGTGGGTTGCAGGGATGATTTCCTGAGGTTAATTGAGATTCCTAGTTGGTGAGCTAGTTGTAACAGGTAATCTCTATTTAAGCAAAGTTGATGCCTGGTGGGGGCGGTAAGGAGCCAGTCGTCCAGGTACGGAAAGACCTGTATGCCCTGAAGCCTCAGGTGGGCCGCTACTACTGCCATGACCTTGGTAAACATTCTGGGGTCTGTGGTGAGACCCAAGGGTAGGACCCTGAACTGGTAATGACTGTTTCCTAGCCAAAAGCGGAGAAACCTCCTGGATCGTCTGTCCATAAGAATGTGGTACTACGCGTCTTGGAGGTCTATTGAGCACATCCAGTTGTTCTCCTGTAACAGTGGGAGAATGGACTGAATAGTGACCATCCGGAATTTCTCTTTGGTTACTGACAGGTTCAGCATTGATAGGTAGAGTATGGGTCTTAGGTCCCCCATCTTTTTTGGCACCAAAAAGAACCTGGAGTAAAACCCTAATCTGGACTGCTCTGGGGGGACGGGCTGGATTGCTCTTTTTCTTAGCAGCTCTTGAATTTCTATAGCTGCTGCATCCCTCTGACCGGGTGGGACATCGGGGATTCCTCTTGATCGAGGAGGGGAGGTTAAGAAGGGGATTGAATATCCTCTGGATACAATTCGGAGCACCCAGTGATCTGTGGTGATGGACTCCCATTTGGCTAGGTGTTCTGAGAAGCGCCCCCTGACTGCCTCCAGAGAAGAGCAGTCGGGCAACCCCTCAGGGCTGCTGCGCGGGTCGGTTCGAGAAAGGTCCTCTCGACCCAAAGTTCTTCGGGCCACCTCTGCCTCTGGGCTGGCATCCATCTTGTCCTCCTCTGCCTCTAAAGGACGAGGTTTCCGGAGCAAAATGGGGTAGTTGAGTCTTCCGGAACCACATCTTCTTCTGTCCCTTTTGGTTCCTGGAATAGGACCTCTGGGGAGCCGCGAAGCGGATCCCGATGGCAGACAACGTCTTCCCGTCTTTCTCGCTCTGGAGAAGCGTGTCGTGGACGGTCTTGCCAAAGAGCGTTGAACCGTCATAAGGAGCGTTTGCGAAGGATGCCTTGAAGGGTTCCGCAAAATCGCAAAGACGGAGCCAGGCCTGTCTGCGTAAGACCACACCCATTCCGCTAGCGCTAGCCGCTCCCTCCGTGGCATGGGAGAGGAGCCGCATGGACGTGTTGGTGATCGATTTGAGAGTGGCCATTCGGGATGAGAGCGTACGCTTGTCCTTGGCCGACATGGACTCTGGGGGTGATCCAGCGTACTCCTTAATCAGGTCATGCTGGAGTCGAATAACATGTGCCATATAATTCAGTAACCTTACAGAGAAGGTCGCTGAAGAGATCATCCGCTTTCCCAAATGGTCCATCATCCGAGAGTCCTTGTCTGGAGGGTGTACCAAGGAACTCTCCTGTGCTTGTTCCTTCTTGGTGGCTGCCGCCACCACCATAGCATCCACAGGGGCACCCTTACTCCAACATGCCTTGTCCGAGGGGGGGGCTTAGTGTTTTGTTGGGATGTTTGGGGATCGGCTCCACAGTGTCCGGCTCCTTCCACGCCCTGGTAATAATAAGATCTACCAGGGGGTCGGTGGGGGGGGGACACCCAAGAGGTAGATGGGCCTGCGTCAAATGCCTCCAGAAACATGGACTCGTCCAAGCAAGGCTTTTGGGCGGACCACCCTCCCCTAATGCATAACATTTCCATGATGTCTCCAAAGGAGATGTCTTCAGGGGGTGATCTTGGGGAGCCTTCCCCTTCCTCCAAGTCTGTGTCCTCCGTGAGGGACTCAGGTAAGTCCAAGTGCCTTCTCTTGCACTTCCGCTTGTGAGGAACCTCCCCGGGGGGGCTGTCTGAAGAGGCCTCACCAACGATGTCCTGTTCCTCCAAGGGAACCATCTGGGACATAAGCACAGGCTGTCCCAGGGGTCGGATGGCAGAGGATAGACTCAACTGCATGGGAGCGACGGGCTGGTCCGAAGCAAGAGCGGGGGGTCTCGAGTCCTTCGAGAGGACCCTCTCCACTACGTCGAATGCCGATGGTGAACTGCTCTCCCTTGGATCAGAGAGCAGTTCCCTCGGCTCCGACATACGGACCGGCGCTGAGGGCAACCCGATCAGATCCGAAAGGGTAGTGTGACCCGACCTGGATTGAGCCGAAGTTCCACTGGCCCCTCCGGATCTGACACCCCCCCCACGACTCCGAGAGCTCGGATCTGACAACAAGCCTGGATCCGACAGACCCGAGGGCATGGTCGGCGCCGAAGACGGAAATGCTGTCGGCGCCGACCCCACCCCGGCTCCGAAGCTTATTGGATCCGACAGCTCCGAGACCCAAAAGCAGGTCGGAGAAGGAGCAATAGGGGCAAAAAAAAAAAGGTGTCGAGCTCCCCCCAAAGGGGGGGGGGGAGGGAGGCACGAGCACTCCCATCTGCATTTGAGCCTGAAAAAAACGACGCATCATCTGATCCATATCTGCGTTCGACAAGCTCCTAGTAGACCTACTAGAGGCCACCGAAGGCGGCTGAGAAGGTCGCCTTGATGACCTAGAAGGTGACCGGGTCTCCTCCTCCGGCTCCGGGGAGAAACTAGGGGAGCAGAGCCGAGAGGGGGTAGACCCGGTGACCTTCAAGGGAGAAGCAACAACTTTAGATGGCGGAGCCAAGGGAGTCGACTCCGACCGCCTTTTATGGCTGCAGTGTTTCTCTCTCTCTCTCTCCCTGTCTTTCTTGTCCTTTTTTCTTCCCTCCCTTTCCTCCTGGACCAAAGAGGGAGGGTGAGTCCCGGCCAGGGGATCAGAAGTAGCAGGTGGGGCAGCCGTAGAGGCGGCTGGCACCACAGCAGAAGACGAGGTAGATTCTGGTGGCAGAAGGCCCGCCAAAATCAGCTTGGCCTTTCTGTCTTTCAATGCTCTGGGATTAAAGGCTGCACAAATAGTGCAGCCTGTGGAAAGGTGTTCCACACCCAAGCACAACACACACCGAGTGTGGCCATCTGCTGAGGACAGCTTATGACCACACTCGGTGCATTTCGAAAAAATGGCCTTAGGGCCTTCGGCCATGGTATAAGAAAAAGGAAAACAGCACATGCCTTCACACACTCTAGTGGGGGAGGAGAACTAGCTGACTAAACAATTAGATTAACAGACACTAAATATAAGAACCACTAAAGAGAAACTACCCGGGGTTCACACACACAGAAGCGTACAAATGAAAGATAGGAAAAATAAAAGATATTTGAATTCTTTTGTTAATTTTACTCACAAACCAACTCGGAGCTCATTCTGAGAAGCTATCTTAAGCCACGGCAAACGAGATCTGAGGGTTACAAGGAGGTACCAGGGCATTATGGGTAAGGGGAGGAGCTTGGAGCTCAGATCTGTAAGCTTGGAAAGCTGCCGGCTCGGATCCGAATCGGATCCGATACCCACAGGTTGCAGACCAAATGAAGTTAACTACTTCAGATTGGTCGCTCTTCTCTCACCTGTTCTGAATGAATCCACCATGAGATATCCTTCTTGTATATGGAATCTGATGAGACACTGGTTGATGAATTATTGACCATTGAGAAGCCAGAAGCCACTGCAGAACTCGCATGTGATACATAGCTAGTGGAACCAACACAGTTGTAGTGGCCATAGAGCCTAAGGCCTGTAGAACATGACAGGCAGCTACCTTTTTGTTTCTGATTAGCCTTGAAGTTTGCCTTCTGATTGTCAAAACTCTGGAAGGAGAAGTTTCGCAATCATCTGATTGGTGTCTAACAGTGCTCATATGAACTATGTTGTTTGAGTGGGTTCCAGATGACATTTTTGATAATTTATGGTTATGCCTAGTTCTGAACAAAGCTGAAGAACAGAGTCACTTGCATGAATAAGTAGTGCCTGGTCAGGGTGGAAATGAGCTAGTCTTCCAAGTAAGAAAACACCTGGAATCCTTGCCATCTCAGGTGAGTTGCAAACACTGCCATGCATTTGGTGGACACCCTAGGGGCGGTAGTGAGACCAAAGGGCAGTGCTCTGAAATGGTAATGACTCGCTCCCAGCCAGAAGTGTAAAACTTTTCTGGAGTGTGTGAACATTTTATATGGTAGTAGGCATCTTGAAGATCTACACAGCACATCCAGTTGTCCTGTTCCAGAAAAGGAAGTATGGATTGTACTGTGACCATTTGGAACTTGCACCAGCAAACTGACTCGTTCAATCTGCTGAGATCCAAAATTGGTCTCCAGTCCCCTGTTTTATTTGGAACCAAAAATAATCCTGAGTATGTTCTGAACCCTCTCTGATCTTGGGAGACCTTTTGGATGGCTCTTTTTTCTAGCAGTTTGTGAATTTGAGTGACTGCTTGATCCTTTTGACTGGGTGGAACATCTTGGATATTTTTTGTTGGGAGGGGGTTGTTGACAAAAGGGAATTTGGTAACCCCTGGATATTATCCTCTGCACCCATACATTGGAAGTTATCTTTTGCCAGGCTCTCCAGTGCAGGGATAGTCAACCCCCAATTGCCTCCACAAGTGGACAACCAGGCCTCTTTTCAGAAGTGCTGAAAGGGCTTCCTAAAGAAAGATTCCCAGAATCCTTGGTTTTGTGGACCTCTTCTGCCATGAGGGTGACATCACCATTTTTTCCCCTCTGCTTCTGGGGGAAAACTCTCCAAGTGTGTCTTGGTAGGACCCTTGAGACTTCTTGAACCACATCTTTCCACTGCCTCTCTGACCCTTGAGATAAGAGGAGCTGAATAACGTATGCCCACAGCAGAAAGGATCTTACCTTCCTTTTCACACCTGGATAGCATATCTATGACTTTGGGATCAAAAAGAGACATGTTGTCAAATGGAGCATTGATGAACAAAGACTTAATAGGTTCTGCAAAATTGCAAAGCCGCATCACTGCATGCCTCCTCATAGAGATGCTAGAACCTGCCACTCTGCTCATTTCTTTAGCTGCATGCATGATGAGCCTCACTGAAGAGTTGGCTACTGAATGTAGGGTGGCTAACTGGGAAACTACTTTCTCTTTAGCTCCCTCAGCTACTGCTCCTTCAAGGGTATCTGAGAGATCCTTGATCAGATCCCTTTGCAACCTGGTGAAATGTGAGACAGAATTCAGCGACCGCAATGCTTTTCACATCTATCAATCACCCAAGAATCTTTATTAGGAGGGTAGATAGTTGAATTCTCCTCAGTGAATTCCTTCTTGGTTTATGCCACCAGGACCATGGCATCTACTGCAACCCTTTTTGCCCAGAAGGCCTTATCTGAGGGACCGGTTATAATTTTATTTGGTCTCTGGGGGGAACAAGCTTGTTGGAGTCTGGAGTCTCCCCCACCTGCTGTGAGATCAAACCTATGAGCTCATCAGTGGGCTGAGCCACCCAGGAGGTAGATGGGCAGGAACCAAAGGCAGCCAGGTACACCAACTCTTCAGGTGATGAATTGCTGGACTGCCACCCACCCCTGTGCTTCAGAATCACCCCAAAAGAAATGTCCTCAAGGAGTGACCATGGGGATCCCTCACCCTTATCAAGGTCAGTGTCTTCCGTGGCTGACTCCTCCATGGAGTTCAAATGCTTCTCTTGCATAATCTCTTCCTAGGGACCTCCTCAGTGTGGTAGTCTAGGGAGGTATTTGAAGAGTTAGGGTACTCGGATGGGTATCCTGGCACCTAAGGTCTCGCTGTCCCTGTGGAACTTGGTGATGAGAAAAAGCACGCAGGGCATCTTGTTGGGATAGCAGATCTGAGGGGGCAGGTGACTTTTTAGTAGCAGTGGCAGCTATAGCCCTCTCCAAGGCCACAAAGGTTGACTGTTCCTGAATGGATGAGGACTCTAGCTCCAACAAGCCATGCTTTCAGAATGATGTCCCCTCCAGTCCAGAAGACAGCTCACTGGGGGTTGAAGCTGGAGCCAAGCTCACCTTTGACGAAGCCCCAAGGCACATTGACTGTTCCACAGACCTGGGAGTTGAGCACACTCGAAGTTCTCAAGGCTCACTACTTTGGCTCCGGAAACTGTCCAGCACCGAAAAAGGTGATGAGCTCCAAGCAACAGTCTGATCTGAAGAATAGGATATCTGTGGATCAGAGATGAAAGGCACTAGTATATCTGATAGTTCCAAAGCTTGCCGTGAAGTTAGAGGAGGAAGAACAGGGGGAGTGGATGGTTTAGACAGACCTGGCACCATAAGGATCATGGTTGAGGGGGACTTTGTGACACCCTGCGCCCACAAAGTCTTCTGCACCATCTGTTCCACATCTTCTTCAGTTAGGCTCCTGGTCAAACATGAAGAAGAGGCAGATGGGGATGTTTGTCTTGATGAAAAGGGAGACGGCACCCTCGATGGAACCATATCATAAGTGGGAGAGGACTGTGTCCTCAATAAGGTCAAAATAGGCTTAAAAGGACTAGATGTCTGATCTGACATCAATGGATCCAATCCATCCTTATTAGATAGAATCAGAAACGAAGAAGTCAGATCCAATGGGATAGAGATCAGTGTCAAAGGTTCCGACCGGATCATAGACTCCCCAGACCTGGAAGATTTCAACATTTTTGGTTTCAGCTCTGAATTATTTGTCAGCATTGACAAGAGTCTCTTTTTTCTCTTGTCCAAAAATCTAGAGGTCAAAGATGAAGCTGGGCTGGAATGAGCCAATTTTGTCTTAGAGGCTAAACCAGATTTTTCTTTACCTCAGAGATAGCCTTTCTAAAAGCATACGGCAACATACCCCTTAAAATGAGCTTATTCTTCTGTTCTACTAAAGCTCGATGATTAAAGGAATGGCATATCGCACAATCCTCTTGCAAGTGAAGGGGGCCAAGGCAAAACACAGAGAGAGAGTGTGAGTCGCTAACTGGAATTTTATGGCTGCACTTCATACATTTCTTGAAACCAGTGGGTTTCTCCTGTTTCTCCACCATGACAGAAAGAAAGGACAGGAAGAGAATCCATTCACACAAACACACACATTCTCAGAGAAATAGTGACAGCAAAAGAGAAAGCTTTTTTTTCTTTTTATAGAAGATAACATGTATGGAGAGAGCTACTAACAATAGTAGTCCAAGAAATACCTAAAAAGGTAAAAGGGGAGAGAAGTAACCTATAAAAAAAGTTACTGGAGGGAAAGAGAAAGGAGAAATGAAAGTGACCTAATTAAAAAAAAACTGTTACTGTAAGAAAGGGTTGTAAACTACAAGGGAGAGAAAGTAAGGATTAATCACACTCAAAACATAAGAAAATGGAGATTATGAAAGGAAAAGATTTATAATTATATGACCTGAGACCAAGGGCTAGCTTAGCAGAGAGGCAAACAAGATTTGAGGTAATAGGGAGAGATGCATTGTGTGTAAGGGGAGGTATCCACAAACTTTTTAGTTGCCACGGGCTTGACAACAGCTGAGTCAGATCCAATGAATCAGATCCGGACCTATATGTTCGGATGAGATAAAAAATTGAGAGTATCAGACAAGGTGTTTTGTGAGGAAATTGGAAAATTGACTGGTGTTAAAATTTCCATTTTGGTTACTCAAGCTGTCATACCAAAGTTTTTGAGCAGAATGTTATCATTTGCTTTAACAGAAACAGTGGATAAAGAGCTTGAAAGATCTGAGAGAGAGAGAGAGAGAAAGAGGTGGTATCACTAGTTCAATGAAGCATGGTAAATGAGTATAACTTGTTCTTGTCATAAAAATGTAATGTTGCATGTTTCTGTGGTGAGTATAAATGGACTGTAAATCAGGCTGCTAGCTCTCAGACATATCTTCTCCCTAGAGTGGATGAGCTAATGGCCATGTTGAATAGTGAAACTGATTTTTACAGTTTTAGCCAATGCTTATCAAAATAATTGATGATGATTCTAAATACACAGAGGCTTGTATATATATATATATATATATATATATATATATATATATATATATATATATATATCAGATTACAGTTTTTTACAAACATCATATTCTTATTTTTCTGAAAACAAATGGAAAAAATTATCTAAGGACATGAATTTAGTAGCATTCTTGGATGATTTGCTGATTATTGGGAAGCCAAAAATAGTGCATATCAGTAGCTTATTTTAACAGCTGCACAGGTTGAAAATTATGGACTGAGAGTTAAAAAAATCAGCTTTGCAGTATAACTGAATAAAGTCCCAGTTACAACTCAGAGGACCTGGGTTTGATTAGTTACCCTGGGTGACTGAATAAAGCCCCAATTACAACCCAGAGAACTTGGGTTTGGTTAGAACCCCTTGGTGCTGGCAAAACTGGCTGGCAGAGAAAAGAATAATGAGGTGGCAAGTTCACTTGTTGTGCTGAACAGTACCTTCATTTGGCATCTCCCAGATTGAAACTGAAGACCAAAAAAGTCTTCTCAGACTTTAGACACCCTGTTATCTTTGTCATCTTTGTCATGTGCAACAGCCTTGCTAAACTCACAAACAGCTATAATAGCTCCCTGAGCTCTGTGCTACTGCTCACTGAATGTTATTTAAGGTAATAAATGTCTTCAGCCTATGCAAAGGCTATTATAAATGTGCATAACACCTCTTTGCTAAGTATGCCAAATACCTTTGGTAAACTGTAACAAAGAACTACACTAGTGCCTTGCTGCAGTTCCTAGTATGCAAACACTTAGTGAATGGCATTCAAGTAGTTGTGATTACAAATAATTACAGATACCACCTGCAGGGACTGCTGATTAGTACCTCTTCTACAGTGCCGACCTTAACAGCTTGCAAACAGGGAAGCCAGCCCCTTTTTCCCCATCCTTCCTACAACTTCATGAGGCAGAGCCTGCTCTCCTCTTTCTTAGAGAATAGTTGAGGTGTGCATAACCAGAGTGTAGACTCTATTTAGAATCCCTGGTGGAGAATGAGGATCATTGGAGGTCCTTGCCTTCAAGGGGGCAGTGTGGACTGAGATGCAGATCACTCAAAGAAGTGGAAGACATGTTCTCCCAGACACCCATTGCATACCAACCCTTTAGGATGAAGCAGCATTCACAGAAAGGCCAAAAAAGAAAAAAAAAAAAGATTCCCAGTGGATATGAGTATGGATGCTATCATTTGACTCTTACTCAAGGAAACAAATGGGCCATAGTCTTTCATCTCTAGAAAAGCAAACAGAATTATTTAAGAAGATAGGAAAGGGAATGCCCTTCTTTAGAGAAGCTAAAGAACATTCATGAGACACATTGTCATATGTGTGGAAGAGCTGTAGGTATTTGTTTGGCTTGATTAATTATTAAAGACAGTTTATGCTGAACTAAAGTACAGTGTTATTATGTCTGTGTAGATTGCTGAAAGATAATAAGCCATGGCAATGGAAATTACCTGAGTAAAATGCATTCAGAAAATGTAAAAAAAATGTAAAACAAATACTGACGTGTTAAGGTGGGAAAAAAATGGGTTTGCGAAAGATATGTACAAACTTTAAAATAAGATATGCAGAAACTGTCACATACCTTGTTGGAAAATGAGGATAAAATGACATTTATTTTATAAACAGAACATGTCCAAATACACTTGAAGAAACAAATTTTCTTTTTGTTCCTTTTTTTTCCAGGCCCATTCATTCTGGCAGAATGGGGCTAGGCATTCTCTGGCTAAATGAGACCTCTACAGCCTGTTTAGTCCTGTTTGGGAACCACCATCAGCCTTCTGTTCCCCAGCATGTCACCTGACTATGACCTACCCTCTCCCCCACCATGGGTGCACCCCTTGGTAGCTCCACTGACCTCAGAATTACTACATCCTGAAGAGAAGCATATCTCCACATACTATTTTTATCTTGGCTAGCTCAGAGCTCAGTCAGCTTATAGCTCCACTGGGTGAACACCTTGTGCTTCTGCTAGGTGCCACTGATGCTGCAAGCCACAGTTGTCTCCCTCCCATCAGCAGCCACTTCATTCCTCCCCAGCCAGCTCCTACAGATATGTAAGCCAGAGGGATTACTCAGGTCACCAGGCTTGTATAGGCCCTAGGACTGATAGCCTAGTACCAACCTATGAACCTATGAACCATGTGCTTGTAAGACAAAAACAAGACCTAATACATAAATTTCCCCACTGAAATTTTACTGGGGCACCAATAAACTTCAAACTTGGCAAGCTCTCTGTTTTCATATAGGTGCTGTTGAAATATTTTCATTGAGCACTGGTGAAACATTGACATTCAACCTCATTTGCCATTTGGTTTCTCTCACACCTACTTCCAATCTAGTGTCACCTTTCCTCTCATCAATTGAAACCTGGCCCATTTGTCAACCCATGCTGCTAGGGGGTTCCTTCTTTGATCCTCTTGCAGCAACAAT
>NC_056743.1:641159981-641164981 GCF_019279795.1 Protopterus annectens
TCTGTTAATGTTGTCAAATGTTTGCCTCCCCTCCACAAAACCACAGTGATCCATATCTATCAATTTTGTCATCACTTTTGCCATTCTTTTAGCCATTATAGACATAAACACATTATAATCAAGGTTTAGTATTGAACTGGGCCTGTATGAAGCTGGATCTGAATGATCTTTACCCTCTTTAGGTATTACAGCTACCAGTGATTTCTTCCAGGATGTTGGTACTTCTCATCTTAAAATACTGTTAAACAAAATCTTCCAGATCTTTTATCATTTTTTCCCCTCCTAGCTTCCAAATTTCCACAGGAATACCATCTGTTTCTGGGGGCTTTCCTGTAGATTGGTTATACATCACCATTTTTATCACATCTTCTCCTATCTTAACTAATAGTAATTGACCCTCATCTACTGCTAACCTTGGCATATTTAACTTTACCATAAACATTTCCATTTGTACCTTTTCTTGATCTCAATATTTCTCTGTTTTTTACAGACTTTCATGGAATTTTCAAAATATTTTTAATACTTCTACAGGATCTCTATTTTCCTTGTTATAGGCTCCCTAAGCTTGGTGACAGCCTTGCTACTTTCTGTTGCTTGAATCATCGTGCTGAAGTTTTTGTGCTCTAGTGTCATTATCAAAAAAAGTTGCTTAATAGCAATCTTTCTAAACTCGTGCATACTATTGAGGTAAACCCTTATTTTCTGTTTAGCATTATGCAGTTGCTCATCTTCTTTTTCTGTGTTCTTCTTTTTCTCTGTGGGATTCCCTATATTTTGCAATACTTTAACATTTCTCAGTCACTCTAAATAGTTCTTGTTACTTCTTAACCATATTTCCCTTTCTTTAATTTCCAACCTATGTTTAAGCTCCACTTTAATTTTATCCCACTCCCTAGCTATGTTTTCAGAAGAAATTTCTATCTTTTCTAATAATGTCTGAATACATTCTTCTCTTTTCAACAAACAGGTGGGAAAGTACCAGTCTTTAATTTTTATTTCATTACTCTGATTTTATTTTAGTTATTATTGGCACATGATCTGAAATAGTTATTGGGTGCATATCAAGGCCTTCAATTAAATGTACATGTTCCTGTGAAATGTAAATTCTGTGTAGCCTAGCCCAATTTTTGTATCTTCGGGAATATGTAAATTCACTCCGAACCCCTAGTACTGAATTCATATCTTCCATGCCAAATATTTTCATAAATGTCTTCAACAATCTACCCTACTTTGTTATTTTTTTCCCTTCTGGACCCCTCCCAGACACATCTTCACTGTTGCAGGTTGAATTCCAGTCCCCACATATTAGTAATATTCCTTGCTGAAGGCTGATTATTTCTCCCAGAATTTTCTTAAGCTCCATTATAGCAGTTTCCAGTGGACTGTAAATACATGCCAGTGTAATCCTCCTGCCTTGCCAGTAGCCCATTAGTATTACAAATCTGCCATTATTATCTTTTTTTATCCTCTTCAATCACTACTGGAGCTCCTCTTGCATTGAATATAAGTACTTATCTTTTCCTTTGCCCCAGGTATCCTGCTGAATAACCATCCTGAAAACCTTCCTTTATCAAATTCACATGTTCAGTTCTTTCCAAGTGTGTCTCCTGTAGCATAACTGTTTGCACTCTACATTTTTAATATAGTTTACTTACTACTCTTTCTTTTTTGCATTTATCTGTGAGACCATTCATGTTTAAAGACATTATTGAAAGCATCATTTTCTTACAAAGTTATTATTCCCACCTTTTATGTATAACAACTTTTTTTGTTAAATGTCTACTTCCAACTTATACAGTTGTCTCTTGTCATCTCCATTTGAGCCTATGTCACAGCTTATAAAACTTTTGTTTTATTGAAAGACCTAAAACAAAAAACAAATGCCCTCCAATACCCCCTAAAACCTGTTAACAATGACACACAAAACTATGCACATCTTTAAATATTGAAGTTTTACCCTCCTGATTGGAACAAATGTTCCAACCTGACAGCCACACACACACAGACTTGATATAACCTAAAAGAACGATTATCCATGTTAAGATGCATGGTACTGACTGTGCATTTAGTAATAGCTGTCTGGCTTTGTCTTACTTTTATAGCTCTTTCAACTGGGAAAACACTTTAATGTTTTTAGAAAACATTTTCTCTAAGCCATTCCTCTTTATCAGATTGTCTCCTAGAGGCACGAGAAAAACACACAAAACTGCCAAGCATACATTTGCTAACTAGAAAAAGTCTTATAATATTCAATATTATTTTTCATTTACTTGCTTTCTCTTAATAAAAATGAAGATAGCTGGGTAGAGCATTTTGAATCTCACACCTGCTTCTCGACATACACTGAATAATGAAATAAAATGACTCATTTTTTGTCTTGTGTACAATGAGTAGTCATTCTCCACAAACACTCTGCTGTCTCCCACTTTTAGCACTTTGTCCTTCTGCCACAATTTTGTAAGAATTAACTCCTTCTGCTATAAGATTTGACTATTAAAGGTCTAGGTTGCTTTCTCATAGCCAGGTTTGAGAAATTCACACAATGTGCCCTTTCAATTAACAATTCCTGTTGTGGAGTACCAGCACAGTTGCTTATTTGTGCTTTCATAAAATTAATACAGTCTGTTGCTTCCAGCTTCTCTGGTTCAGCAGAAAATCTTAGGTATTCACTACATGCTGTGTCCTCTAACTCTATTGTTATATTCAGCCAGCCTTTCCTTCATTTCAGACTCTGAGTTTTGCAGTTTTATCACCTCATCTGAATATCTGTTTAAATCGTCTTCTTTTTTTTCATCCTTTTATTGTTTGAGTTGATATACTCTATCAGTGTTTCTTTTATTTTAATCTGGTCTGTGAGCAGTTACTTTATATTTTCCTCTAGGTTACTGGAAGTCATGTCTGGAGCTTTCACTGCTTTTTGCTGAACAGTTTCAGTACTTTCCAGGTCAGTGTTTCTTTGTCACCTTTTGTAGTTGATTTTCCTTCAGGTCCTCTGTATTTCTTTTTTTTCCTGTCATCGAGGTTGTACACTTACTAGTCATTTACTGAAATTTAGATCCACTGGCTTTCTCTGCTAAGTTTCTGTTTTCACACTGGGAGAGCTAGAATTGAGCTGTTATTCAATGTGCAGCCATCTTGGAAATCCTTCTGGATCAGCTTTTATTTTCCTCATCCCCCTCCCCTTCACTGGCTCATCCAGAGCCCAGGTCACTAATCAATCTCATGCCATCTGGGTCACAATTGGAACCTTGTCTCTGTTGTCCATCATTGAGCCAGCTACATCACTGGAGTTTGGACAGTTCACATATTGCTGACAGTTAGTAATCTTTACCTAGCTTCATGCCTTTGTTCTACATGAAAATCAGAAAGTGATCATGATAAATCTATAAACCTGTAAGTGAACTATTCAGTTTAAGACTCAGCATTACAAGATACTTGGCTTTAAGAAGCTTGATTACCACAAGTCCATGAAGATATTATTATTACCACTATACTTGTTTATATGTGCCTTTCCCTACAGTCCACCATTGTGCTTGCTGTACTAATCACTCCTGCCTCAAGGACCATGAAAGAGTCTGCAGCATGGTCAACTCTTGCCTGTCATCTTCTTCATGATAGTCACTGCTGCCTGTTCCAAAAGACTTGCTCTTAGTGTAAGTGACATACTCTGGTGTAAGTCTATCCTGATTTTGAAAGACTTGCTCTCAGTGTAAGTGACTTACTGAATGACTTATTTAGGTGTAATGCCTATAAACAGGTTTACAACTGGGGGGGGGGGTTCTAAACGACTTGTCACTGGCATCAAGTCTTGGGAGTAAGTGACTTTATCTGAAAGGAAGTCTTCTAAAATCTAGCCTTCCAGGTGAAGTGTATATGTTTTCCCTCTCAGAATCATCTCAGTCTGCTTGAATCTGTCACACACTAGAGCTTTCTTTGTCTGCTTATTCTGCAAGAGGACACCTGTTATTTTACAGCTAAAAAATTAAGATCTCTCATAACTATAGCTCTTGCCTTCACTGCTCAGCATTTAATTGTATTGCTGTCTTTACTCATTTCTGTTAATTAACCAACTAGATGGGCTAATCCAAAATGGACCCATTTTAGACGCAATCCATTAACACTGCAAGAAATGAGTAACAAATTAGGATGATGTCTTCAAAAGATGAATTCCTAAAATACTACAACTTGCTATATACTTTACCACATCAATTATACATCAGCTCTGTATAAACAAAAAAAAAAAAAATCCTTCTAGATCAGCTTTTATTTTCCTCATCCCCCTCCCCTTCACTGGCTCATCCAGAGCCCAGGTCACTAATCAATCTCATGCCATCTGGGTCACAATTGGAACCTTGTCTCTGTTGTCCATCACTGAGCCAGCTACATCACTGGAGTTTGGACAGTTCACATATTGCTGACAGTTAGTAATCTTTACCTAGCTTCATGCCTTTGTTCTACATGAAAATCAGAAAGTGATCATGATAAATCTATAAACCTGTAAGTGAACTATTCAGTTTAAGACTCAGCATTACAAGATACTTGGCTTTAAGAAGCTTGATTACCACTAGTCCATGAAGATATTATTATTACCACTATACTTGTCTATATGTGCCTTTCCCTACAGTCCACCATTGTGCTTGCTGTACTAATCACTTCTGCCTCAAGGACCATGAAAGAGTCTGCAGCATGGTCAACTCTTGCCTGTCATCTTCTTCATGATAGTCACTGCTGCCTGTTCCAAAAGACTTGCTCTTAGTGTAAGTGACATACTCTGGTGTAAGTCTATCCTGATTTTGAAAGACTTGCTCTCAGTGTAAGTGACTTACTGAATGACTTATTTAGGTGTAAAACTGTGGGGGGGGGGGGGGTTCTAAACGACTTGTCACTGACATCAAGTCTTGGGAGTAAGTGACTTTATCTGAAAGGAAGTCTTCTAAAATCTAGCCTTCCAGGTGAAGTGTATATGTTTTCCCTCTCAGAATCATCTCAGTCTGCTTGAA